>NC_084564.2:27212500-27285000 GCF_033978685.3 Nerophis lumbriciformis
TAGCTTACTAAAGTGCAATTTTAAATTTTGCGCGAAATATCGTGCTGAAAACGTCTCGGTATGATGACGTCAGCGTGTGACGTCACGGATTGTGGAGGACATTTTGGGACAGCATGGTGGCCAGCTATTAAGTCGTCTGTTTTCATCGCAAAATTCCACAGTATTCTGGATATCTGTGTTGGTGAATCTTTTGCAATTTGTTCAATGAACAATGGAGACAGCAAAGAAGAAAGCTGTAGGTGGGAAGCGGTGTATTGCGGCCGACTGCAGCAACACAAACACAGCCGGTGTTTCATTGTTTACATTCCCGGAAGATGACAGTCAAGCGTTACCATTGGCCTGTGGAGAACTGGGACAACAGAGACTCTTACAAGGAGGACTTTGAGTTGGATACGCAGACACGGTACCGTGAGTACGCATGCAGCTGCGGCTTCCAAACATTTGATCGCTTGCCCGTACGTGCGTGCCGCTATGTGCATGTCACGTACATAACTTTGGGGACTTTGGGGAAATATATGTGCTGTATGAACTTTGGGGAGGTGAACGGTACTTTGGGCTGTGGGATTGAGTGTGTTGTGCAGGTGTTTGAGTTGTATTGGCAGGTTATATGGACGGGAGGGGAGAGGTGTTTGTTATGCGGGATTAATTTGTGGCATATTAAATATAAGCCTGGTGGTGTTGTGGCTAATAGAGTATATATATGTCTTGTGTTTATTTACTGTTTTAGTCATTCCCAGCAGAATATCAGGTCCCACCCGCCTCTCACAGCATCTTCCCTATCTGAATCGCTCCCACTGCCCTCTAGTCCTTCACTCTCACTTTCCTCATCTACGAATCTTTCATCCTCGCTCAAATTAATGGGGAAATTGTCGCTTTCTCGGTCCGAATCGCTCTCGTTGCTGGTGGCCATGATTGTAAACAATGTGCAGATGTGAGGAGCTCCACAACCTGTGACGTCACGCTACTCGTCTGCTACTTCCGGTACAGGCAAGGCTTTTTTATCAGCGACCAAAAGTTGCGAACTTTATCGTCGATGTTCTCTACTAAATCCTTTCAGCAAAAATATGGCAATATCGCCATGATTGGGTAGAGAAGCAGCTTCCATGAAATGCTCAGTCATTTACAAACAAGGATAGGGCGAGGGTCACCACTTTGTCAAGAAATGCGTGAGCAAATTGTTTAAGAACACCATTTCTCAACCAGCTATTGCAAGCAATTTAGGGATTTCACCATCTCCGGTCCGTAATATCATCAAAAGGTTCAGAGAATCTGGAGAAATCACTGCACGTAAGCGGCATGCCCGTGACCTTGGATCCCTCAGTACGGTACTGCATCAAAAAGCGACATCAGTGTGAAAAGGATATCACCACATGGGCTCAGGAACACTTCAGAAAACCACTGTCACCACGAGTCCACATTTCAAATTGTTTTTGGAAACTGTGGACGTTGTGTCCTCCGGACCAAAGAGAAAAATAACCATCCGGACTATTATAGGCACAAAGTTGAAAAGCCAGCATCTGTGATGGTATGGGGGTGTATTAGTGCCCAAGACATGGGTAACTTACACATCTGTGAAGGCACCATTAATGCTGAAAGGTACATACAGGTTTTGGAGCAACATATTTTGCCATCCAAGCAACGTCTTTTTCATGGACGCCCCTGCTTATTTCAGCAAGACAATGAGAAGCCACATTCGGCAAGTGTTACAACAGCGTGGCTTCATAGTAATAGAGTGTAGGTACTAGACTGGCCTGCCTGTAGTCCAGACCTGTCTCCCATTGAAAATGTGTGGCGCATTATGAAGTGTAAAATACGACAATGGAGACCCAGGACTGTTGAACAACTTAAGCTGTACATCAAGCAAGAATGGGAAATAATTCCATCTAAAAATCTTCAAAAATGTGTCTCCTCAGTTCCCAAACGTTTACTGAGTGTTGTTAAAAGGAAAGGCCATGTAACACAGTGGTAAAAATGCCGCTGTGACAACTTTTTTGCAATGTGTTGCTGCCATTAAATTCTAAGTTATTGATTATTTGCAAAACAAAATTAAGTTTCTCAGTTCGAACGTTAAGTAGCTTGTCTTTGCAGTCTATTCAATTGAATATAGGTTGAAAAGGATTTGCAAATTATTGTATTTTGTTTTTATTTACGATTTACACAACGTGCCAACTTCACTGGTTTTGGGTTTTGTATATTGAGAAAGAAGCACAGTGGAGAACGATCAATAAAGCAGTCGTTCTGCATGTGTGAATGAAAAAGCCTGCCTTTATCCACCTACTGACACTATAGTCCTCTTAATGTTTCACTTTATCATTTATTTGCATACAAGACAGAAGTTTTAAGTTTGCACATTATTAATCCCAATGTTGGAGAGTATTTTATTCAGGACCGAACAACTCTTAGTAGTGGATAGGGTTGTACGGTATACCGGTATTAGTATAGTACCGCGATACTAATGAATCATATTCGGTACTATACCGCCTCTCAAAAGTACCGTAAGTACTGTGATAATACCAAGTACAGTAGCGTATCTAGTGGATAGTACTATGATTACGTCGATATTTTTTGGAATCACAACATCTTCTTTCGTTTAAAAAAAAATATATATTATGTTTATAAACTCAGGATATATGTCCCTGGACACATGAGGACTTTGAATATGACCATTGTATGATCCTGTAACTACTTGGTATCGGATTGATACCTAAATTTGTGGTATCATCCAAAACTAATGTAACGTATTCAAACAACAGAAGAATAAGTGATTTTTAGAAGTGTAGATAGAACATGTTAAAAGAGAAAGTAAGCAGATATTAACAGTAAATGAACAAGTAGATTAATAATTAATTTTCTATCACTTGTCCTTAATAATTTTGACAAAATCATAGAATGGAAAATGACACAATATGTTACTGCATACATCAGCAGACTAAATTAGGAGCCTTTGTTTGTTTACTCACTACTAAAAGACAAGTTGTCTTGTATGGTCACTATTTTATTTAAGGACAAACTTGCAATAAGAAACATATATTTAATGTACCGTAAGATTTTTTGTTAAAATAAAGCCAATAATGCAATTTTTTGTGGTCCCCTTTATTTAGAAAAGTACCAAAAAGTATCAAAATAATTTTGGTACCGGTACGAAAATATTGGTATCGGGACAACGCTAGTTGTGGATCACTCGACTCGTGCGTCAATGAAGAACGCAGCTTGCTGCGAAAACGAATGTAAATTGCAGGACACATTGATCACCGACACTTCAAACGCACCTTGCGGCCCTGGGTCTGTATTGTATTTAGTTCTTTGACATTTTTTTCATAAAAAGGACATTTTTTATCTGGTCTAAAAAGAACAACATTATTCAAAATAGAATTTTGCTAAGAGTAAGATGTAGTGTCATTTCAAAGTACTAGTTTTTGATCAAATGTATTCATTGGTTTCTTTAAAAAAGTAGGGGGAATAATCGTAAATGTTAAAAAAAAATAATCTGAGATTTCTCCTATCCGGTAGATCGTAAAAAGCAGCTGCCTGACCAGGGCTCAGAAAATCTGCAGAGACTCCTCCCACCCCCATTAAGGACTGTTTTCACTGCTGGACTCTAGAAAGCGTTTCCGCAGCCTCCGTAGCAGAACTTCCAGGTCCTTTAACAGCTTCTTCCCTCAGACCATCCTTCCTGTCAGGAAGTTATTTGTAAATCCACAAATATGACGCGCCACAATTGTTCCACTTTTGTAATGGGATTCCAATGTTCTATATGCTCTTTCAGTCACGTTGGAGTGGTTTACTCCTGCACTATAATCCAAAATGGTCATTCTTCGTGAACCAGGCCGTACTCTGAAAATGAACAAATATGACGCTCCAATTTTTTACACTTTTGTAAGATCTAAGCCCATTGAATGCAGCCAGGGACTGGCAGATGCGAGTCGACTTAGATCAGAGGCTCATTTTCCCCCCGGCGATCGCAACGACCACCCCGCGTCCAGACCTCGTCCTATGGTCTGAAACCTGCCATATTGTCTATATCATTGAACTGACAGTTCCGTGGGAGGATGCCATCGAAGAAGCGTATGAACGCAAGAAGCTGCGGTACTCCAACCTTGCAGTTGAGGCAGAGGACAGAGGCTGGAGGGTAAGGGTGCGCCCAGTGGAGGTGGGCTGTAGGGGCTTTGTAGCAAGCACAACAGCAAAGCTCTTTCGGGAGGTTGGAGTCAGGGGGCAGGCTCACAGACAGACAGGCCATTAAAGAGCTGGCCAACACAGCAGAGAGGACGAGCCATTGATTGTGGTTGAGGAGGAGTGACACCAGCTGGGCTGCTAAGGCTAACACCTAATGGGACGCACACACCCAGGGATTTGATCACCCTGGGGTGGGCCCTTCCTCGGCAGAGGGTGTCTTGTGGTCAGCCGGGCCAAAACACCCCGTGACGCTGGGGCACACAACTGAAGATGTGTCCCAATGGTGGAAAAGCCTCCCAGCAGTGTCACCTAGCCTCATTTAGGTATGCGGTCAGGTACAAGCCTGGCTCAGGGAGGAGGACGCCCCTGCCATGCAGAGTCCCCAGGGATTGCACCAACTAGTCATTTCAACAAATTCTGAAGGATTCAGTCTCTCGTTGCTCTCTGAGTCCTGTTGGAATTGTTTCCCTCTGTCCATAATCAAAAATGGTACGTTCCTGTTGTCTGTCATTCTTCATGAACCAAGAAGTAGTCTACAAATGAACAAAAATGACACTTTCCTTTTTTCTTCACTTTAGTAAGTGGGATTCCAATGTTGTCTATTCTCTTTCAGTTACGTTGGAATGGTTTCCACCTGCACTATAATCAAAATGGTATGTTCCTGTTGCTAAATGTCATTCTTCTTGAACCAGGAAGTAGTCTGCAAATGAACAAATATGACACTACACAATTTTTCCATTTTTTGTAAGAGGGATTCAGACTCTCTCTTTGCTCTTTGAGTCAACCAGGAAGTATCCCTTAACTTGCAAGGTGTTCCTTGATTTTCCTTTATTTTTGTTAAGAGAAATTTAAAGGGGAACATTATCACCAGACCTATGTAAGCGTCAATATATACCTTGATGTTTCAGAAAAAAGACCATATATTTTTTTAACTGATTTCCGAACTCTAAATAGGTGAATTTTGGCGAATTAAACGCCTTTCTAATATTCGCTCTCGGAACGATGACATCACAATGTGACGTCGCATCGGGAAGCAATCCGCCATTTTCTCAAACACCGAGTCAAATCAGCTCTGTTATTTTCCGTTTTTTTCGACTGTTTTCCGTACCTTGGAGACATCATGCCTCGTCGGTGTGTTGTCGGAGGGTGTAACAACACGAACAGGGACAGATTCAAGTTTCACCAGTGGCCCAAAGATGCGAAAGTGGCAAGAAATTGGACGTTTGTTCCGCACACTTTACCGACGAAAGTTATGCTACGACAGAGATGGCAAGAATGTGTGGATATCCTGCGACACTCAAAGCAGATGCATTTCCAACGATAAAGTCAAAGAAATCTGCCACCAGACCCCCATTGAATCTGCCGGAGTGTGTGAGCAATTCAGGGACAAAGGACCTCGGTAGCACGGCAAGCAATGGCGGCAGTTTGTTCCCGCAGACGAGCGAGCTAAACCCCCCTGGATGTCTTGGCTCACACCGTCCCGAAGATGATCAAGAGAAGAATATCGACCCTAGCTTCCCTGGCCTGCTGACATGAGGGTATGTCTCCAGAATATATTAATTGATGAAAATTGGTCTGCACTCTCAAAGTGCATGTTGTTGCCAAATGTATTTCATATGCTGTAAACCTAGTTCATAGTTGTTAGTTTCCTTTAATGCCAAACAAACACATACCAATCGTTGGTTAGAAGGCGATCGCCGAATTCGTCCTCGCTTTCTCCCGTGTCGCTGGCTGTCGTGTCGTTTTCGTTGGTTTCGCTTGCATACGGTTCAAACCGATATAGCTCAATAGCTTCAGTTTCTTCTTCAATTTCGTTTTCGCTACCTGTCTCCACACTACAACCATCCGTTTCAATACATTCGCAATCTGTTGAATCGCTTAAGCCGCTGAAATCCGAGTCTGAATCCGAGCTAATGTTGCTATACATTGCTGTTCTATCCGCCATGTTTGTTTGTGTTGGCATCACTATGTGACGTCACAGGAAAATGGACGGGTGGTTAAAATCAGGCACTTTCAAGCTTTTTTTAGGGATATTGCGTGATGGGTAAAATTTTGAAAAAAACTTCGAAAAATATAATAAGCCACTGCGAACTGATTTTTAATGGTTTTAACAATTCTGAAATTGTGATAATTTCCCTTTAAGATTTTTCTTTTTTTTGGTGTTAAAATCACTATTGAATCGTTCTCAATGCTTCAGAAAAACAATGGTACATTCCTGTTGTGATGTCGTCTTCCATACACCAGGAAGTAGTCAACAAACTAAGTAATGTAATTATTACCCTCTAAAATTGTGTTCACTTTTTATTAGAATAATTTAAGTTTCGGTTTTGCTGTCAGAGTAATGATACCATCGTTCCCCTGGCCCCACTATATAAAATGATACAGTTCCATACCATTGCTGTACGTTGTCGTGTGTGACCCAGAAAGTAGTCTGCAAACGAGTAAATACAAATATGACGTTAGAGCGGGGGTCAGCAACCCGTGGCTCCAGAGCAGCGTGCGTCTCTTTAGCACCACCCCAGTGGCTGTCTGGACCTCTTTCAGAGATGGATGAAGAAAAAAACATATTTTTTGTTTTAATATATTTTCTGTAGGAGAACAAACATGACACAAACCTTCCTAATTGTTAGAAATCCCACTGTTGATGTTATATATGCTTCACTGATGATAGTATTTGGCAAGCACCATTTTGTCCTACTAATTTCGGCGATCCTTAAACTCATCGTAGTTTGTTTACATGTACAACTTTCTCCGATGCTGCCACGTGTTTTATGCCACTTCATTTTTGTCTCGTTTTGTCCACCAAATGTTTTATGCTGTGCGTGAATGCACAAAGGTGAGCTTTATTGAAATTATTGATTTGCAGTATGCACATATTGCATCATTATGCCTCGTTTGTAGGTATATATGAGCTCATATAATATCCTTTAATTATATCCTCTTTGTATCTAATTTATATTTGCATGTGTCATGACACATTATCTGTATGTAATATTGGCTGCATTTCTGATAGTTATTTGTGTGCCATGTTGTTCCAGATCACAGCAAACGTTACCCAGCTTGCAAATATTGCAATAAATCCTTTAGAAGAAGACAGCCTGACGTTTCCTTTAACTTGGACACACACATCTATACCTTTGGCCATTCTGAGCCAGCAATTTCTAGATGTTATCTCATCCTGTGAGAAGCCTCCGTTTTTTACTAATGATTTCCGATGTGTAGAATAAAAATTAAAATACAACATTTCTGTCAACAAAGATGTGCGCCAGCCTTTGATAGTAGGCTAATATAGCTAATATAGACACTTGCATCACATGTTGCCTTCATTATAAAACTTATATAAGGCTTTTATTTTTTAGCGGCTCCAATATGGTCAAATATGGCTCTTTCAACATTTTGGGTTGCCGACCCCTGCGTTAAAGGAATATAGCTCCCCAAATTGTTGTTCCAGTACTCCCATTGGAATCATTCCCCTGTTTTCTGAAGTGACAATAGTATAGTCCCGTTGTTTTGTCATCCTTCATGAACCAGAAAGTGACTTTTAAACTAAAACACACAATTAAGATGCCCCGATATATATATATATATATATATATATATATATATATATATATATATATATATATATATATATACAGTACAGGCCAAACGTTTGGACACCCCTTCTCATTTCAATGCGTTTTCTTCATTTTCATGACTATTGTAGATTGTCACTGAAGGCATCAAAACTATGACACCTGTGAAGTGAAAACCCGTTCAGGTGACTACCTCTTGAAGCTCATCAAGAGAATGCCAAGAGTTTGCAAAGCAGTAATCAGAGCAAAGGCTGGCTATTTTGAAGAAACTAAAATATAAAACCTGTTTTCAGTTATTTCACCTTTTTTTGTTAAGTACATAACTCCACATGTGTTCATTCATAGTTTTGATGCCCTCAGTGACAATCTACAATGTAAAGACTTAGACTTAGACTTCCTTTTTATTGTCATTCAAAGTTGAACTTCACAGTACAGATAAGAACGACATTTTGTTGCATTAGCTCATAGGTAAATAGGTTACTGTACAGATAAATATATTGCACTTTTGCATATGCATCCACGTTTATGGATGTATGTTATATTGTCTTTTTTATTCCAGCGAGTTAATCCATTTTGGGGGGAGTTGAGGGGATAATTATGATGCGTTCAAGAGTCTTACGGCTTGAGGGAAGAAGCTGTTACAGAACCTGGAGATTCTGCTTCGGAGGCTGCGGAACCTCTTTCTAGAGTTCAGCAGTGAAAACAGTCCTTGGTGGGTGTGGGAGGAGTCTTTGCAGATTTTCTGAGCTCTGGTCAGATATATATGTATATATATAATCAGTGACGTGCAGTCAGGGGAGGCAGGTGAGGCGGGGCCTCACGTGCCATCATGGAAAGAAAAAAAATGTAAAAAGAAAAAAAATAATTAAATTGTTATATGTATCCAGTGATTATACTATAAATTTATTTTCCATTTAACTTCACCAGTTTTATATTATTTTTATTCAAAATCGTTGAATTTTCACATTTGCCATTCAAATACTGAGAAGAGACTTGCGGTGAGACAGCAGCCAGTTGAGGCACGTCACTCAGTTGTGCCTCTCCATGGATTGCGCAATGACTCGGCTAACTGCTGGCCTGCTGTGCAGTGAGACCGTATTGCTATATGAACTATATTATACATTTCCATAGTTTAGTTAGCTGAGGTATATAATGTACAGTGTATTTTGTCAACAACTGTATGTGTGTAATGTATTTCTTGTGCTGAGCAATCATAAAACTGCTGCGAAGACACACTGTGTGAGGCTCGCAGTAATCCCGCCTCCTGGTGGTAGAGGGCGCTAGTGATCCCAGAGATCATTCTTGCGACTACTCGGCTGCAGAAGAAGTGACAACAAGCAGCAACAGTTAGCAGCGATCGTTTATTTTTTCCACTCGCCTGAACTTTTAACATGGAGGATTCCATATCTAAAATAAAACAGTTTTCTAAACTGAACTTTCAATCGAAGCAGGAGGTAATAATTAAAGGAAGATCTCCATCGAGACAGAGAGACTTAAAACTGAAGAAAGATAAGGAAGACTTCTATAAACAAGTTATCGATGCTTTTGTTCAAAAGGAGCAGCGCATGGACTTCATTTAGAAGTAAAGGTAAGACCATAATAAAGTTTTTTTTTATTAAATTTGCTTTTTTGTGTGCTACAGTTTGTATGTGTAAAGTTAAAGTAGCAATGATTGTCACACACACACTAGGTGTGGTGAATTTTGTCCTCTGCATTTGACCCATCCCCTTGCTCACCCCCTGGGAGGTGAGGGGAGCAGTGGGCAGCAGCGGTGCCGCACCCGGGAATCATTTTTGGTGATTTAACCCCCAATTCCAACCCTTGATGCTGAGTGCCAAGCAGGGAAGAATGCTGGTATGAGCTTTTAAACATAACCCGTTAACTGCTGCCAATCAAATGTTGAATAAGATTCTCTTTAGGGTTCATATGTTTGTAAATCTGACTGTGATGAAGTCAGATAGTTATGAAGCCGCTCTACCCCGGTATTGAGCACTGTATAACGGATAAACCACAGAAACCTTGACTATATCTCTCTCGCTATATATACACTGTATATATATAATTTGCCTGCTGATTGAGGCATGATGAAGTCACTTTCCCTTCCACAGAGGCTAATATGGTCTGTACGGTCCCAGGAACCAAATTTCTCAATTTCCCCTATTTGTAAATTATTTTTTTTTATTACAACGAGTGTGTTTCTATTACAGCAAATGTTGTGAAGGGCCTAACTTTGAACTTAGCCTCAGCGATCCAGTGCCTATCTCCAACTTCACCAGTGACAAAGACTTTTTCTGGTTCCCACTTTCTCTCGCTCTTTTCAAGTTAGCTCCAACAGTCCTGCCCTTTGTCTTATTGCCTTGACAACCCTTTGTCAGGCGGCCAAAATGGTCACCATAGCGAGGAGGCGATGCCCTGCTAACTGCCTGGCTGCAAAGAATTAGTCAACAGTGCACAATATATCTCTCTCTCTCTCTCTTACTTCTCTCTCACTTTCCCTCCAGTCTTGCTCGCTCTGGCCATGATGCATAACAGTGGGATGCCCCAAAGCTGGCCAACAACCAATTTTTGGGCAGCAACCTCCACAGGGAAGCTTGGTTTGTTACCCAGACAGGGTTCTGCAACAAAGCATAAAATGTGTGTCTCTATCTAGTGCTTAGTGGGATGCAGACAAATCAAAATTAGTATTAAACATGTTCACTAAGAGGGGTCAGGAGGACGTCCTGCAGTCACTGAGAGGCGGATTAGGGATGAAAATTGAGCAGGCAATTGTGAGCACAATGTGGGTGCAATTTTCTTCTGTTCCGTTTACGTGCAGAGTGCACAGTGGGCCCGCTGATGGCTGCGTAACGCACCAATGCAAAGAATTTGGACTCATTAAGTCAGCATGAAAGGGAAAATTAACAAAGAGAGCTAGAGCGAATAATGGCCTCTCCTAGTGGAAGCAATGCTGCGAGGTTGAACTCGGGTGAGTGTCCTTTTATAGGTGACTTTTGTCGAGTTTGAGAGCTTGCATCAAGTAGTATGCTGATAGTATGAAAAGGTCAAGAAGACTTGTATTGCTGTTGACAAAGAAACACCCACGCAATTCAGCTTCAATGCCAATTTTTCAGGCCACATCCTGGTTTCATATGCCGATTTCAAAAGGCCACGGCCCCCTGACACCCCTTCTCAACTGTCTATGCGACGTCAAGGCTTGGTTAGCCCAGAATTTTTTTAATAATGAATGAGGGAAAAACGGAAATTTTAGTTTTTGGTCACTGACTTGGGACCATTGCAAAGTCACCAGCCTTGGAATGACTATAGACAGTGATTTTAAACTTGACAAACTGTCAGGACTTGGACTATGGCGTGGTTTGTTCTCCCGTGGTGCAAATGATTTGGACCAGACATGGCGTGAAGGTGAAGACATATTTAATTTTAACACTCAAAAAAAAGAAACAAACAAAAGGCGCTCACAGTGGAGGTACAAAACTTGGCTATAAACACAAAACTTACACAAAGGCAGAAACTATGAACAATGAAACAAAAACACTAACTGTGGCATTAATAAACAAAAACTTACTTGGACGTGGCATGAAGTGCGCAGAGGTAAACAGATTATGACGGGTATGAAGAGCATAAATGCGGGATGTCGCCAGAACGACGAACTGAAAACAATGAACTTAAATACTATAGACATGATTAGTGAAAGCAGGTGCGTGACTCAAAACGTGAAACAGGTGCGTGACGTGACAGGTGAAAACGAATGGTTGCTATGGTGACAAAACAACAAAAGTGCACAAAAAGTCCAAAAACAAAACCGAACATGACTAAAACAAAACATGATCACACAGACATGACACAAACAAGTCAATGGCATTTTAAAATCGTGTTTTTATCATCTTCGTCTTTTAGCAAAAGTAAAAACGTTTTTATCTTTTAACCTAGTTGAACAAGTCGTGCATGCTTTTATTTCAAGTGGCCTGGACTACTGCAATGCACTTTATGCTGGCATTGGCCAAAAAGCTCTCTCCCGGTTGCAGTTAGTCCAGAACGCGGCAGCAGGACTGGAAACGCAAGCATATAACCCCAATTCTTGACTCCCTGTTCATTTTAAAATTGATTTTAAAATGTTGCTGTTTGGTTTTAAAGCTTTGCATGGACTGGCACCTCAGTTTATCTCGGACATGGTCCAAATTGACACTCCTCTGAGGTCCGAGAGCCAGCTCCAGCTCGTGGTGCCCAAGACGAGACTTAAAACCAGGGGAGACAGGGCCTTCTCTGTGGTCGGCCCTAAGCTCTTGAACATTCTGCCCCTCCATGTTCCAACTGCTCCCACAGTGGAGTGTTTTAAGTCTCGTCTTAAGACCCACTTTTATTCTCTGGCTTTTAACACTACGTGAGTTGTGTGGTCCTCTGTGATTTTACATTTGTATTTATATTTATTGTTTTAATTGGTTTTACCCTTTAAAATAGTTTTTAATCATATTTATTTGTATATTGTTTTTATATTTATTTTGTTTAGAGACAATATTATCGGCCGATAAATGCTTTAAAATGTAATATCGGAAATTATCGGTATCGTTTTTTAATTATCAGTGTGGTTTTTTTTTGGTTTTTTTTTATTAAATCAACATAAAAAACACAAGATACACTTACAATTAGTACACCAACCCAAAAAACCTCCCTCCCCCATTTACACTCATTCACACTCATTCACACAAAAGGGTTGTTTCTTTCTGTTATTAATATTCTGGTTCCTACATTATATATCAATATATATCAATACAGTCTGCAAGGGATACAGTCCGTAAGCACACATGATTGTGCGTGCTGCTGGTCCACTAATAGTACTAACCTTTAACAGTTAATTTTACTCATTTTCATTAATTACTAGTTTCAATGTAACTGTTTTTATATTGTTTTACTTTCTTTTTTATTCAATAAAATGTTTTTAATTTATTTATCTTATTTTTATTTTTTATTTTATTTTTAAAAATTAATTCCACGACTGTATATATCGGTATCGGTAATTAAGGGTTTGGTCAATATCGGTTATCGGCAAAAAGCCATTATCGGACATCCCTAATTTTGTTTTTATTCAGTCATTGGTGGAGCTAAGGATAGTATTTGAATCTTGTTTTTATTATTTTTGTGCAGCACTTTGGAAACAGTTGGGGGGGAGGGGGTGAAGAATGGTTCCATCATGTCTCAAAAACAAAACGGCCATATTTGTTTTGGTTTTTCTAATCATGTTAGCTAGCAGGCTGCTTCCTCATTTACCAAAAACAACAGGACCGTTCCATTTTTTGTTGCATGCTGGAGAAAGAGTTGATCCATTTAGTTTCCACAGCAAAATGAGAAATTAAATCCCTCAGAACAGAAGTTAGAAATTTGTGCATTTTTATTTATTTTTAAGTTTCTGCACATCAATAGACCACTTCCTGGTTCATGGATGACAATAGTGTTGTCCCGATACCAATATTTTGGTACCGGTACCAAAGTGTATTCCGATACTTTTCGGTACTTTTGGATAATTTTCTAAATAAAGGGGACCACAAAAAAGTACATTATTGGCTTTATTTTAACAAAAAATCTTAGGGTACATTAAACATATGTTTCTTATTGCAAGTTTGTTCTTGAATAAAATAGTGAACATACAAAACAACTTGTCTTTTATTAGTAAGTAAACAAACAAAGACTCCTAATTTAGTCTGCTGACATATGCAGTAACATATTGTGTCATTTTCCATTCTATTATTTTGTCAACATTATTAAGGACAAGTGGTAAAAAATGAATAATTAATGTACTTGTCCATTTACTGTTAATATCTGCCTACTTTAGCTTTTAACATGTTCTATCTACACTTCTGTTCAAATGTAATAATCACTTATTCTTCTGTTGTTTGATACTTTACATTAGTTTTGGATGATACCACAAATTTGGGTATCAATCCGATACCAAGTAGTTACAGGATCATACATTGGTCATATTCAAAGTCCTCATGTGTCCAGGGACATATTTCTTGAGTTTTTAAACATAACATCAATTTTTTTTAAAAACGGGGAAAAAAATTGTGATTCTAAAAAATATCGATGTAATCATAGTAGTATCGACTAGATACACTCTTGTACTTGGTATCATTACAGTGGATGTCAGGTGAAGATCCACAAATGTGTTTGTTTACATTTTGATGCCGTGCCTTGTGTGTAGTGAAGCATGTTTAGCTATTCCTCGTCCTGCAGGGATGATACTTGTAAGAAACATACTTTATTTGTCGCCATGGAGACAAGGATTAGTGATTTAGAAGTAGCTAAAACACTGCAGACTGGGGCTGGACTTTAGCCGCTAGCTAGCTAGCCATGTCTTAAAGCACCTCTTCCTGAGGGCGTTTCAGTGTTATAAATTCACCTTTATTGTTAGTTTTTAAGCCAAAATGCGTCCATCCTCCCTTTTCTGTCTACACACCGTGTCTGTTTGTAAGTACTCTGTGATTGTGCGCTGCCGAACATGCTCCCCTGCTCCTAAAACACCAGCAGTGACGGGGGGGAGTATTGCGCTACTATACTAGTATCGGTATACAGTACAACCTAGAACACAATAACACTTACTGTATAAGACAGTTGGACTGTACCGTGTTTGATTTTGGGGGATAGGGAATTGGTTCCATCAGCTCTTTGCAACCTTTATTCGGCTGCCTCGAGGGCGATAACTTTACGAAGTGTTGTAAGCATTATACTGTATGCCGCCCTCTTCCAGCTTCGAGCACATAACCATGCCCCACATAACTCACATGCACACACATTAGTTATGTCTTGTCAGCTAATGATAGGGACTTGGCAAAGTTTAGCTACAGACATTAGCTTTCATGGAATGTATAGCAGGGGTCTCAAACTCGTGGCCTGCAGGCCCATATTTGGTGACCCTCTAATTCATAACTAGGTAGGCAAGTTTTAATTTTTTAAATGTGATGTTTTATGTATTTGTTTACTGTTTTTAATGTAACCTTGCTGCTGCCCTCTTGGCCAGGTCTCCCTTGGAAAAGAGATCTTTGATCTCAATGGGATTTTACCTGGTTAAATAAAGGCTAATAATAATAATAACTGTGGCCTGTGCACCATGTGTGGCTAATAGTTACATATATTATGGCAATCTTGAATCCCACTAGACACTAATTACAATAACAGTGCAATTCCAAAAATACAGCACAATAAACATTCGGCATTCCGAAGAGGAATTTGCGTTGAAACAAGATTCTGAAGTGAGTACTTTGTGTGGCCCCGCAAGTTAATAACTTGAGACTCTTGATGTACAGCCTATCATAACGACAACATCACTGCAAATTGTTAGTTGCTTCTCTTGGACTGCTTTTGCTCCCGGCGTGTGAGATTGTACGAGGCAGAGGTTACTGACAGCCATGAACACCATACTTTTTTCTCAGGCCGACTCGCAATTTGTATTCGATACATTTAGTAGTTGGGAATAAATGTACATTCAAACAAAATGTATATATTGTGGTAAACCCCTAATGATGTCACAAGGTGTTGGTGACGGACCCCAAGATGCAGAGACGGCAGGCTTGGTGCAGGAAAACTTATTTTAATGTCCAAAATAAGGCAAAAACACAAACCAGGAACCAGGAACAGGCAAACTGGAGACAGGAACCAGCAAAAAGTAAAACAGCAAACAGTCCACAGCATGCAGCTTACAGCTACAACGACAGCGACAATGACAATACTCCAGCACTGACTGGAGGGCAAAGCAGGTTTAAATAGCAGCCGGCTGATTGACACCAGGTGTGGCCAGGAGCCAATCAGCCGCAGCTGAGGGGAAACAGCGCTCAGGTAGAAAAGCAGGAAACAATCAAAATAAGAGCGCTGACAGGAAATAAAGACAAACAGAGGAAAAACCAAAACATAACTAAACTGTCAGTGACAAACCTGACAGTAGCCCCCCTTCCGATAATGGATACCAGACGTTCTAGAAACAAAACGAAATTAGTTTAGATTGGGGTATGTTGTTTCTTAATGGGGAAAGACATTAATGTCTCTTGTATTTGTGTTAGCATTTAAGTTAGCTTGTGACCTAGTCCTTCCCGGTTTTTCAGAGTATCAAAGTGTGGTTATCAATCATGGTTTTACAAGAGTTTTCATTTAAAATGGTATTACTAACCCTGGGGAGTTCTACCCCAATGTATCATAAATACCGTTTGTCAATACATCCTTACACCAGACACAAAAATGAAAACACATTGAAAAACTGCAACTTCCTTTAAGGTAGGTAGGTAGGTCTTTATTGTCATTGCACAAGTACAACAAAACTTTTTTTTCAGCACAAACCCATTCAAGATTAGACAAACAGTGTACAGGGTTACAGATCAGGAACGCTGATGGGTCGCCACAAGGCGGCCCTTGAAAGATGGGAAAAGGCTCCTAAGGGGGCCCAGTCTGGAGTGGGAAAAAACCTCCATAGCAAAGTACATATACATATTACAACATACATCTCGAGACTTGCGACAGAGTGGAGGGAGTGGGGGTTACGGCGGCAGGCTGCAGCTCTTCAGGCACTAAAGGATTCGCTTCAAGGGCGTTGGATGTGGCGTGGGGTATGTGTGTGTGTGGCGTAAATTTTTTGTGGATGCATGTGTGTGTGTGTTAGCCTGCCACGTGTCTGTTCCGCGGCCTTGGTGTTCTTGCCAGTCAGTCCAAAAGTCAACAACAACAGGTGTGTGTCCATAAGAGACAAGAAGGGAGTTTGTTGTGTCTTCGCCGCACTGTCCTTCGGGAGCGTTTTTGATTGATTGATTGATTGATTGATTGATTGAAACTTTTATTAGTAGATTGCACAGTGCAGTACATATTCCGTACAATTGACCACTAAATGGTAACACCCGAATAAGTCCACTTAAATTGATTCATGATACAGATATATACTATCATCATAATACAGTCATCACACAAGATAATCATCAGAGTATATACAGTTAGGTCCATAAATATTTGGACATTGACACAATTTTCAGTATTCCAGGTCTGTACAACACCACAATGGATTTGAAATGAAACAGTCAAGATCTGCTTTAAGTGCAGACTTTGAGCTTTAATTTGAGGGTATTTACATCCAAATCAGGTGAACGGTGTAGGAATTACAACACATTTTATATGTGCCTTCCACTTTTTAAGGGACCAAAAGTAATTGGACAAACTAATATAATCATAAATAAAATTGTCATTTTTTAATACTTTGTTGCAAATCCTTTGCAGTCAATGACAGCCTGAAGTGTGGAACCCATAGACATCACCAGACGCAGGGTTTGGTCCCTGGTGATGCTTTGCCGGGCCTCTGCTGCAGCTGTCTTCACTTCCTGCTTGTTCTTTGGGCATTTTCCCTTCAGTTTTGTCTTCAGCAAGGGAAATTCATGCTCAATGGGATTCAGGTCATGTGATTGACTTGGCCATTGCAGGACATTCCACTTATTTGCCTTAAAAAACTCTTTGGTTGCTTTCGCAGTATGCTTGGGGTCATTGTCCATCTGCATTGTGAAGCGCCGTCCAATGAGTTTTGAAGCATTTGGCTGAATATGAGCAGATAATATTGCCCCAAACACTTCAGAATTCATTCTGCTGCTACTGTCAGCTGTCACATCATCAATAAATATAAGAGATCCAGTTCTACTGGCAGCCATGCATGCCACTACCACCACCATGCTTCACTGATGAGGTGCTATGCTTTGGATCTTCAGCAGTTCCTTCCCTCCTCCATACTCTTCTCTTTCCATCATTCTGCTACAAGTTGATCTTGGTCTCATCTGTCCATAAGATGTTGTTCCAGAACTGCACAGGCTCTTTTAGATGTTTCTTGGCAAACTCTAATCTGGCCTTCCTGTTTTTGAGGCTCACCAATGGTTTACACCTTGTGATGAACCCTCTCTATTTCCTCTGGAGAAGTCGTCTCTTAATTGTTGACTTGGACACAGATACACCTACCTCCTGGAGACTTTTCTTCATCTGGCCAACTGTTGTGAAGGGCTTTTTCTTGACAAGGGAAAGGATTTTTCTGTCATCCACCACACTTGTTTTCTGTGGTCTTCCAGGTTTTTTGGTGTTGCTGAGCTCAGCAGTGTGTTCTCTCTTTTTAAGAATGTACCAAACAATTGATTTGGCCACACCTAATGTTTTTGCTATCTATCTGATGGCTTTGTTTTGATTTTTCAGCCTAATGATGGCTTGCTTCACTGATAGTGACAGCTCTTTGGACTTCATATTGAGAGATGACCTCCCCAGATTCCAAATGAATACACCACACTTGAAATGCCATCTAGGCCTTTTATCTGGTCTTTGTAAATGAAATAAATGAAAAAAAAAACAAGGGAATAACACAAACGTGGCCATGGAACAGCTGAGTAGCCAATTGTCCAATTACTTTTGGTCCCTTAAAAAGTGGAAGGCACATATAAAATGTGTTGTAATTCCTACACTGTTCACCTGATTTGGATGTAAATACCCTCAAATTAAAGCTCAAAGTCTGCACTTAAAGCAGATCTTGATTGTTTCATTTCAAATCCATTGTGGTGTTGTACAGAGCTGGAATACTGAAAATTGTGTCAATGTCCAAATATTTATGGACCTAACTATGTGATGGACCCGAGTGGTGGGATATTAAAATCTAATAACATTTTGTTAAAAAACAATATAAATATTAAGAACCCAATGAAGTGAGAGCAACCGTCCCAAAATAAGGAAAGATAATGATGCTCATTTACAATTTATTACAATATAGATTAAAACCGTCCAGTTGTCTATACTAAAAATACCAATATTATGGTGAGGGTACAGCCGCGACAGGCGTAGTGGGTCAGCGTCCTGGCTCCACCCACTTCCACGGCGTCCTTCTGCACACAGAATTGAAACGGAGGCAGGCCACGGGGATGAAATACTTTAAAAACACGGAGACGCTCTCCGGGCTGACGCCACACTTACACGCAAGGCAGGGTTTCCCCTGCCCCTGCTGTAGTTCCGCGTCGAAGTATTGGGTACGCCCACTCTCCTCGCCAGTCGCCGGTCACTCGCGGGACCTACGTGGCCGTACCCGTCCCGTCCCGCTACGCCTATTGGTCGCTCCCGGGAGTCACCGCAGGTCTCTGGGTCCCGGTCGCTCCTGCCCACAGGACCACACAGCCAGCGTACAACGCACGAGCCCGCAAGCCCACAGCCAAAGGCAGTTTGATCACCCCCACATATCCACAATCCACGACACTTACTTCGGAGGCAGAGTTTCCTCTGCCGCTGCGTGTTGTGGGCTTCTTGGGGTTCACTCTGGTAGCTTGCGGGGTCTGCTGTGTAGTCCTGGATTCCTTCCCAACCTGCAGGCGTCCACCCGGACGCTCTTGGCAAAGCCTGTCGATACTTTCCGGTCGCTTCCTCCTCCTTCCGTCGCTCTTCCCTCGGTCACTCTTCCTTCCTCTGAAGCCTGTTGGATGCTTCCCTTTTAAATGTGTACAGTCCTAATGCTCCACAGGTGCGTCTGATCTCAGGTGCAGTTTGATTGGGCACTTTGGTTGTCAGGGGCAACAAGCTAAAAGGGGCAAGTCTTAAAATGCCAGCAAAGTCCACAAGGAGTAAAAACATGCAATTAAAAATACAATCAAAATCCACAAAGCGTAAAAACATGTAACTAAAAATACATTCAAATTCCACAGCAATAAAAACATGCAATTAAAATCCACAACAATAAAAACACTCTAAAAACATACATGGCAATGACACATAAATAAAATCCTCTACTTGTGTCCCATCACATATACATTGAATTATTTACAATCTGGGATGTGGAGGGGTGGAGTTAGGTTTGGTTGATATCAACACTTCAGTCATCAACAATTGCATCATCAGAGAAATGGACATTGGAACAGTGCAGGACTGACTTGGTAGGATATGTACAGCAAGCATTGTCTCGAAACCAGGGAAATAATCCAAGTTAGAATGTTTTGTATGCGAGTGAAAATAACATTTGCTTTTCACTCTAAATTGTCTATGACTGGTCCTCAAATTCATCCTGCAGGGCAGACAGTCCGATGTGATCCAAATCACAAGAGTGTCCACAGTTCTTACCGCATCCTCCAATCATTTGTGGCAGCTTTGGGGTACTTTGAAGACTGCCAGCAACTTCCAATTTGTCGACAAACCAGAGCAACGCTTACTCCAGTCAGCAGATGTCCTCTTGTCATTATTCCGAATAGGTGGATATCTTCACGTCCTCGACTGGAGGGGTCGCCAGGCACGCAGCACTCCTTTTTCTCCCAAGAGTCTGTCGTGTGTTCAGCAACAACCGCTCTGTCACGACAAGAAGGTTTCCCCAAACCTAAGATCTTGTCAATTTTGTTGAGGACAGTTAACTAGTGCCAATGTTTTGATTTGGTTGAGCAGTGCAAAAAGAAAGTTAAGACAAGACAAGACAAAGAAGCAAGCAGGAGAGTGTCCGCCCTCGATGAGTGCCAGTGAGAAAGCTGTTGTCAAGACTAGGACTTTGGCGTAGTTTGTTTTCCCGTGGTGCAAATGATTTGGACCAGACATGGCGTGAAGGTAAATACATATTTAATATTAACACTCAAAAAAAAGGAACAAACAAAAGGCGCTCACAGCAGAGGTACAAAACTTGGCTATGAAAAACAAAACTACCACTTTGGCGTAAACTATGGACAGGAAACAAAACTTGCTAACTATGGCCTTAATAAACAATAACTTGCTTGCGGACGAAAGGCGCAGCATGAACGATGGACATGAAACAGAGTGTCAGGAGTGTGATGTCGCCAGGCTGACTGCCTGGCAACTACAGGCTTAAATAGTGAAGACATGATTAAAGACAGGTGCGTGAGTCGTGAGGACAGGTGAAAACTAATGGGTTGCTATGGTGACAAAACAAACAAGAGTGCACAATGAGTCCAAACGTGGAACAGGTGAAACTAATGGTTAACCATGGAAACAAGACAAGGGAGTGAAAAAGCAGGAACTAAAAAGAGTCCAAAAAACAAGCAGAACATAACTTAAACAAAACATGATCACACAGACATGACAGCTGTAAGCAAGCTGTAGTGTCCCTGACTACGTTCTGGGAAACTCAACAGTGTCAAAACATAAACGTTTCATTTTCAATGTTATATTTGTTATGCCACTATAGCTGCTGATATAATTAGTTAACAAATTTAGTCAAAAGGTTAAAACTTGATTCTCAAATGAATACTTGGTGCATCCCAGACTTAACGTTCAGCAGCCCCCAGTTAAATTGAGTTTGAGACCCCTGCATTCGTTCATAAGGTAAAATGTGTCATGATCCTACTTGACTATTTTGGTTTTGTTAGATTCTTCCTGTGTTTAGTGTTTGTTTGTGTCAACGCTCCTTCCTCGCTTGTTTCTGACTTCCTGTTGGAGGACTCATTGTTTAGACCTGTACCGGCCTGGTGATTAGACTCACATGCCGGGAAGACCAATTAGGAGGCGTTTTATGCCCAGCAAGCACCCTTTTGACGTTGCTGGTTCATTGTTTCCCGTATGCCACAGTGAATGTATTGTCCACCTGAGTTCATGCACAACATGTGTTGGTTGTTTTTCTTGCCTGCTATTCCATCTCACCTGCACATCACTTGCTGTCTCTGCATCCTGGCGTCACGCTGACAATCGCAACGCGCCACCATGACAAGATGACGGGAACTACAATTTTTTAGACACATTACATTTCTCCAACATTTAGGAATGAATAATAATAATAATGTAATAATGCAGGGAAGTATTTGTATGCAGGGTTATTTAAGGAATTTGGCATAAAGTGAAGTGATTTGAAGTGAAGTGATTTATATTTATATAGCGCTTCTCTCCAGTGACTCAAGCGCTTTACATTGTGAAACCCAATATCTAAGTTACATTTAAACCAGTGTGGGTGGCACTGGGAGCAGGTGGGTAAAGTGTCTTTCCCAAGGACACAACGGCAGTGAATGGGATGGCGGAAGCAAAAATAGGTAATAATTCCAATTTTCCTTCATGATTTGGACCAAATGTTGATGTGTTTTTCCTCAAGGTTTTATGTACATTTTTGTAACACATCTATCGGAGGTTATTAAAATCTGCAAAAAGTAGCATGTCAGAAAAGTCGTACTCTCAAAGTTTTGACAGCGTTAAAAAATACAAACATATTTAATTAAATTGTTATTGATTTTTATTAGTACAACTATTAAGAGAGTTTGTCCTGTGTATGTTTGAAATTATTACCGTATTTCTCGGACTATAAGGCACACTTAAAATCCTTTCATTTTCTCAAAACTGGACAGTGCGCCTTATAACCCGGTGCGCCTAATGTACGGAATAAATTTGGTTGTGCTTACCGACCTCAAAGCAATTTTATTTAGTACATTGTGAAATTATGTGTGACTGCCAATATGTTGGCAGTCACACATAAGAGATACGTGTAGACTGCAATATTACTTAAGTTAACAACACCAACATTTGATATGTTCCATTGAAAATATAGAACATTACCCACGGTGCTCAAAAATCTATCAAAACGTTTTAGTATGACTTTGGTAAGCTATGAAGCCGCACCGCTTGATGGATTGTACTGTGCTTCAACATACAAGTATTATTATGTTGTGTGTGTAAGGTAAGACATATCTGGCGTTTTGTTTCGCAATATTATGCGAAAGCAACTTTTCTTACCTTCTGGTACCTGCTGATCTGTATTTGGGATCTGCATAAGTCCTGAAAATTTCTGTGACGATAAGCCTCTTCTCTTTCTCTATCTTCTTGTTATGGGATATTCATCCTCCGCTGTTGCCATTTCTAATATAAAGTAGTGTAAAGTTCTTACTTATATCTGTCAGTAAACTTGCCATGAAAGCGCTAAAACATACCGGTGTAGTGAGTTTATATTATTCACCCAAGTAACTTTAGTTATTAGAGAGTTGCGGTCGGACGGTTTTTCACGGACACATTTCCGGCGTTGATATTGCACTAGTGAGCTACGGATGAGGAGATGCTGCTCTATTATTAATTTAAGTAAAGTTTGAATGTCATTAAAACAGTTAGCTCCATCTTTTGACACTTTTTCCACTCCCGTCCTTGCACGAAGGTGAGCCACGTAAATAAAAAACTCTGCATCCTGAAGTGACAGTCAGAAAGCGGCTTGAAGATGATCTGTAAAACATCATCCGTGCAACATTTTGACCAAAGAACCAACATTACAAGTGTTTTCCATTTACAAAAAAAATAAATAAGTATGACCCCTTTAATGGGCCTTATAATCCGGTGCACCTTTTGTATGAAAATAGACCTGACGAGACCCGCTCATCGGCAGTACGCCTTATAGTCCGGTGCGCCCTATGGTTCGGAAAATATGGTACTTTTTTTGTTATTGCAATGTTATTGTACTATTTAAGTAGTGTTTAATAGTGCTAATATTACAACTTTATTTTGTATTAAGAAAAAGAATAGGATCTGGGGGCCAAAAAAAAATGTATTACTCCCTTAAAGGGGAACATTATCACCAGACCTATGTAAGCGTCAATATATACCTTGATGTTGCAGAAAAAAGACCATATTTTTTTTAACCGATTTCCGAACTCTAAATGGGTGAATTTTGGCTAATTAAACGCCTTTCTATTATTCGCTCTCGGAGCGATGATGTCACAACGTGGCGTCACATCGGGAAGCAATCCGCCGTTTTCTCAAACACATTACAAACACCGAGTCAAATCAGCTCTGTTATTTTCCGTTTTTTCGACTGTTTTCCGTACCTTGGAGACATCATGCCTCGTCGGTGTGTTGTCGGAGGGTGTAACAACACGAACAGGGACGGATTCAAGTTGCACCAGTGGCCCAAAGATGCGAAAGTGGCAAGAAATTGGACGTTTGTTCCGCACACTTTACCGACGAAAGCTATGCTACGACAGAGATGGCAAGAATGTGTGGATATCCTGCGACACTCAAAGCAGATGCATTTCCAACGATAAAGTCAAAGAAATCTGCCGCCAGACCCCCAGGAAAAGAGAGCGGATGAGGGTATGTCTACAGAATATATTAATTGATGAAAATTGGGCTGTCTGCACTCTCAAAGTGCATGTTGTTGCCAAATGTATTTCATAAGCTGTAAACCTAGTTCATAGTTGTTAGTTTCCTTTAATGTCAAACAAACACATACCAATCGTTGGTTAGAAGGCGATCGCCGAATTCGTCCTCGCTTTGTCCCGTGTCGCTGGCTGCCGTGTCGTTTTCGTCGGTTTCGCTTGCATACGGTTCAAACCGATATGGCTCAATAGCTTCAGTTTCTTCTTCAATTTCGTTTTCGCTACCTGCCTCCACACTACAACCATCCGTTTCAATACATGCGTAATCTGTTGAATCACTTAAGCCGCTGAAATCCGAGTCTGAATCCGAGTTAATGTCGCTATAAACTTGCTGTTCTAACCGCCATGTTTGTTTGTATCGGCATCACTATGTGACGTCACAGGAAAATGGACGGGTGTATATAACGATGGTTAAAATCAGGCCCTTTGAAGCTTTTTTTAGGGATATTGCGTGATGGGTAAAATTTTGAAAAAAACGTCGAAAATAAAATAAACCACTGGGAACTGATTTTTAATGGTTTTAACCCTTCTGAAATTGTGATAATGTTCCCCTTTAACCTCTCATGCAACCTTCATTGTTGCTGCAGGCGAGGTGTCGGGGGTCAACGTGACCACCCAAACCCAAGTGGTGAGGGGCGTCGTAGGCAAAGAGGCCCTCCTGTCCGTCAGCTACACCAGCAGCAGCACAGACAAGCCGGTCATCAAGTGGCAGCTGAAGAAGGACAAAATCAAACCCGTCACCGTGGTGCAGTCCATCGGCACCGACATCATCGGAAACCTGCGGCCAGAGTACCGCAACCGCATCCTGGTGTTCGAGAATGGCTCGCTGTTGCTTCACAACTTGCAGCTGTCGGACGAAGGGGCCTACGAAGTGGAGATATCCATCACGGATGACACCTTTACAGGGGAGCACTACATTGAGCTGACGGTGGATGGTAGGCATATATTATTATTGATTATAGCATTTATAGAATTGCATTCAGCATTACGACAAGCGGTAGAAAATGGATGGGTGGATTAAGTAAAATCTCTCTGAAATGACATTATTTTATATATTCTATTTTTACCCTGCTAGCCCTTATCTGCTGCTTGGAGCCCAATCAGACAATGTTATCCCGATACCACTCCCAGCCACCAGAGTGCGTAATTGCATGACAGCTACAATTGAGATGACATGCAATGATGCAATACAAAATTGTAAATGGGTTATACTAGTATAGCGCTTTTCTACCTTCAAGGTACTCGAAGCGCTTTGACCCTATTTCCACATTCACCCATTTGTACACACACCTACTCAGTGGCCTAGTGGTTAGAGTGTCCACCCTGAGATGGGTAGGTTGTGAGTTTGAACCCCGGCCGAGTCATACCAAACACTATAAAAATGGGACCCATTACCTCCCTGCTTGGCACTCAGCATCAAGGGTTGGAATTGGGGGTTAAATCACCAAAAATGATTCCCGGGCGTGGCCACCGCAGCTGCTCACTGCTCCCCTCACTTCCCAGGGGGTGATCAAGGGTGATGGGTCAAATGCAGAGAATCATTTTGCCACACCTAGTGTGCGTGTGACTATCATTGGTACTTTACTTTAACGTTAACATTCACCCACTGAGCTGCCATGCAAGGACCCATCAGGAGCAAGGGTGAAGTGTCTTTGCTCAAGGACACAACGAACATGACTAGGAGATGGGGATCGAACCAGGACCCCTCAAGTTGCTGGTACGGCCGCTCTAGCAACCGAGCTTTCTGTCCGTTATTATACAATGTGAACTTCCTCACGCTGCGAGTGAGAACTTGATGAAAAAAAAAACATTTAAAAGAACAGGGAACTGTTGACTCCCTTGTTAGTTGATGCAGTAAAATCATAACTTGGAAAAAAAAGAACATTTAGATGTCGAGAGCGTGGGCAGTGCTGTTAAGTTTCTCTGCACTGTGCAGCACTTCGGTCAACGTAAGTTTTTTTTAATGTGCTATACAAATAAAGCCGGACTTGACTTGTATTAGCGCAGAAAAAACGTGCTAGAGGATGATGTACACATGATGCCCCCTTCACACTTCTTACTTCCCCCTTACATGTGCCTGCTTTGGTTTAAATCGGGTCACCAACGCGGTGCCCGCGGGCACCAGGTCGCCCGTAAAGACCAGATGAGTCGCCCGCTGGCGTGTTCTAAAAATAGCTAAAAAAAATAAATAAAATTAAATTAAAAAAAATTGCTCAAATAGCAGCACTTACCAGTGAGCTGCCTCTATTTTTTAAATTTGATTTATTTACTAGCAAGCTGGTCTTGCTTTGCTCGACATTTTTAATTCTAAGAGAGACAAAACTCAAATAGAATTTGAAAATCCAAGAAAATATTTTAAAGACTTGGTCTTCACTTGTTTAAATACATTAAATACATACTCAGTGGCCTAGTGGTTAGAGTGTCCGCCCTGAGATCGGTAGGTTGTGAGTTCAAACCCCGGCCAAGTCATACCAAAGACTATAAAAATGGGACCCATTACCTCCCTGCTTGGCACTCAGCATCAAGGGTTGGAATTGGGGGTTAAATCACCAAAATGATTCCCGGGCGCGGCCACCGCTGCTGCCCACTGCTCCCCTCACCTCCCAGGGGGTGATCAAGGGTGATGGGTCAAATGCAGAGAATAATCTCGCCACACCTAGTGTGTGTGTGACAATCATTGGTACTTTAACTTTAACTTTAACTTTATTTATTTTTTTACTTTGCTTCTTTTAACTTTCAGAAAGACAATTTTAGAGAAAAAATACAACCTTAAAAATGATTTTAGGATTTTTAAACACATATACCTTTTTACCTTTTAAATTCCTTCCTCTTCTTTCCTGACAAATTTAAATCAATGTTCAAGTACATTTTTTATTTTTTATTGTAAAGAATAATAAATACATTTTAATTTGATTCTTATTTTAGCTTCTGTTTTTTCGATGAAGAATATTTGTGAAATATTTCTTCAAATTTATTATGATTAAAATTCAAATAAATTATTCTGGAAAATCTAGAGAATCTGTAGAATCAAATTTAAGACTTTTGAATTTCTTTAAAAAATGTTGTTCTGGAAAATCTAGAAGAAATAATGATTTGTCTTTGTTAGAAATATAGCTTGGTCCAATTTGTTATATATTCTAACAAAGTGCAGATTGGATTTTAACCTATTTAAAACATGTCATCAAAATTCTAAAATTAATCTTAATCAGGAAAAATTACTAATGATGTTCCATAAATTCTTTTTTTAATTTTTTTAAAAAGATTCGAATTAGCTAGTTTTTTTCTTATTTTTTTCGGTTGAATTTTGAATTTTATAGAGTCGAGATTGAAGATAAACTATGTTTCAAAATTTAATTTTCATTTTTTTCGTGTGTTTTCCTCTTTTAAACCATTCAATTAAGTGTTTTTTTCATCATTTATTCTCTACAAAAAACCTTCCGTAAAAGGAAAAAAAATGCACGACGGAATGACAGACAGAAATACCCATTTTTTCATATATATAGATGTATTTATTTAGCTATTCTTGTTTAAATCACACTTACATGTAACATACAAATGACAATATATATATATATATACATATATATATATATAAACACTTAAAATGTAAAGTGTTTTTTGTGTTTAATATAAATGAACTCTGACCTAGTGTAGTTCATATTGATATTTATCTGTTTCTATATATATTTATTGTGAGAAATCATTAAGATGATCAGTGTTTCCACAAAGATAAGTATCATAAATTATTAATAATAACATAGAGTTAAAGGTAACTTGAGCAAATTGGCTATTTCTGGCAATTTATTTAAGTGTGTATCAAACTGGTAGCCCTTCGCATTAGTCAGTACCCAAGAAGTAGCTCTTGGTTTCAAAAAGGTTGGTGACCCCTGGTTTAAATACTAAAAATATTTACCAACACTAAAACTAAACACAAACTCCCTCCATTTTGATTACGGTAATCCCTTGTTTATTGCTGTTAATTGGTTCTGGATGTAATCGCGATAAGTGAATTTCCGCGAAGATTAATTCTACATCGAATATGTTCATAGCTTAGCGTAAAACAAACATGCTTATGACCTTCTAAATACACATTTTCAACATTGTGAGTGCCCTCTAGACATGAAATAACATTCCTAGAATAGGGGTGACAAAGTAAAATAGATTTTTGAATGATTTGCGATTCTTATTTGTAAAGATTCTTAATCATCCATCCATCCATCCATTTTCTACCGCTTGTCCTATTCAGGGTGGCGGGGGGCGCTGAAGCCTATCTCAGCTGCATTCGGGCGGAAGGCGGGGCACACCCTGGACAAGTCGCCACCTCATCACAGGGCCAACACAGATAGACAGTCACACTCACATTCAATTAAAAAAAATCAAAAATCGATGACATATATATATATATATATATATATATATATATATATATATATATATCAAAAAAATATAAAAAATATTTTAAAAAAATATATCTGTCCAGCCACCCAGGCAAATCACATTGTTGATGTAAATGCCCACATCTGCTTTACAGATTTACCTAAAAAAAAGAGAAGAGTTCTTCTTCTACTTCTCTTGCTGCCTTTTTTTGTATTCAACTTTATTAAATGTTTGGGTAGAAACAAAACCAATGTTCTTTTAAGTCATATTGAAATTTATCAGAGCTGTTTTATCTATTTTATGGAGGAATGTAGGTAACCATTGAACTGGCACCCAATGTTACTATAAAAGTACTGATTTTAAATGGAGAATCGTTTTTGAATCGAGAATCGAGTCATTACCCCCAAGAATCAAATCTAATTTAATCGTGTGGTGTCCAAAGATTCACGGCCCTACCCCTTAAGACATCTTTAAACTCTTTTATTCCAATATATTAATGCTGCCTGAGGCTGAGCCAATCAGTAGCCACGATACCAAACAGCGCTGTGACGTTTCCCTCTGGTGGGTTCTCCTGATCGTAACATACTCCCTCGTGAGCCCGGTAATCTGGTGTAACAATGTCTTTATTTGTGAGCGCGCACACACTAGGACCGCACTCCACATTACAACTTTTCAGTCTTTGTGGCTTTTTCCTTCCGACAATGTCCATCAACTGTGTCCGCTCACCAGCGACTCCAACTCCAACCACATGTCTCGGACCGGCTGCTGCTAATGAGTGCGACAGGTGATTAGATAACCAGCCCCAGCTGGGCAATCCATCCATCCATCCATCCATCTTCTTCCGCTTATCCGAGGTGGGGTCGCGGGGGCAGCAGCCTAAGCAGGGAAGCCCAGACTTCCCTCTCCCCAGCCACTTCGTCCAGCTCCTCCCGAGGGATCCCGAGGCGTTCCCAGGCCAGCCGGGAGACATAGTCTTCCCAACGTGTCCTGGGTCTTCCCCGTGGCCTCCTACCGGTCGGACGTGCCCGAAACACCTCCCGAGGGAGGCGTTCAGGTGGCATCCTGACCAGATGCCCGAACCACCTCATCTGGCTCCTCTCGATGTGGAGGAGCAGCGGCTTTACTTTGAGCTCCCCCCGGATGACAGAGCTTCTCACCCTATCTCTAAGGGAGAGCCCCGCCACCCGGCGGAGGAAACTAATTTCGGCCGCTTGTACCCTTGATCTTGTCCTTTCGGTCATGACCCAAAGCTCATGACCATAGGTGAGGATGGGAACGTAGATCGACCGGTAAATCGAGAGCTTTGCCTTCTGGCTCAGCTCCTTCTTGGGCAATCCATAAATGGTAAATAGTAAATGGGTTGTACTTGTTTAGCGCTTTTCTACCTTTTTAAGGAACTCAAAGCGCTTTGACACTATTTCCACATTCACCCATTCACACACACTGATGGCGGGAGCTGCCATGCACGGCGCTAACCAGGCCCATCAGGAGCAAGGGTGAAGTGTCTTGCTCAAGGATACAACGGATGTGACTAGGATGGTAGAAGGTGGGTATTGAACCAGTAACCCTCAGATTGCTGGCACGGCCACTCTGCCAACTTCGCCACGCCATCCACTCACCTGGCGCTGGCTTCGAGGCTGGTCCTTACACACCTCGCTCCGCGGCAGGCCCGCAGACCACACCCCCCTCCACAAGGGCGCTCTGGTCGGTTTGGTCTCCTCTATACCGGCCGATACTCCTGTAGTGTTGACATTTGTCGTCTTTTAGCCAGATTTATGCTGAAAAATGCTTAATTTGGGGCAAAATGTTGTAGATTATGCTTTGAAAAAACAAATTGTGTTGAATCAGCAATATTTTGAAACGTGAGGTGGCGAGAGACGACTATACTTGAATTAAGTAAAGTGTTCTTGGAAATGAAGAATTTTCCCACAATTTTCGAAAACTTTTTTTTTTTTTAATTTTATTCAAACTACAACCACACTAATGAACATATTAAAATGTTGCGGCTGAGGTGTTAATGTCAATATAAAATGGGCCAAACAGAGAAATTACACAACGTTTAATTGGATTCAATTTAGGAAGTAAAGGCACATCATGCATGACTCACTTCCAGTAATGTCACATCCGTGTCGCGATTCTGTCATCCCCAGTTCCCATCTCCAGGCCATACATCCAGATGGTGGCGTCGTCTGTCCTCGAGTACAGCGAGCACTTCCACTTGCACTGCTCCCACGACAATGGCACCAAGCCCGTGTACGCTTGGCTGAAGGGAGGCAAGGTGCAGGCCAACGACTCTCGCCTGCTGCTCTCGCACGACCAGAAGGTGCTGACCATCTCGCGCGTTCTCATGTCGGACGACGACGTCTACACATGCACGGTGGAGAACCCCGTCAGCAGCATGAAGAGCACGCCCGTCAGGCTCACTGTCTACAGTAGGTGGCATGTTATACTAGTAAAATGTATAGAATACTTTGCAGTATTTTAAAGACTGTGTTCCAAGTCGGAACCAAAAATAGAAAAAAAAACAATTTTTATATATCGTATTTTCCGGACTATAAGGCGCACTTAAAATCTTTTTTTTTCCTTCTCAAAACTCGACAGTGCGCCTTATAACCCGGTGCGCCTAATGTACGGAATAATTCTGGTTTTGCTTACCGACCTCGAAGCTATTTTATTTGGTACATGGTGGAATGATAAGTGGGACCATTAGATGGCAGTCAAACATAAGAGATACGTGTAGACTGCAATATAATGGTAACACATAACACATCCAAGACAAAATGCCACCTGCAGGATGGCTGTTCTTACCAGGTCAGATTTCACGAAAAGCTGCTAAAAGAGACTTTTATAGAACGCGAATGCAGCAAGCAGTGCCCAGGGCCGCCCTTACTTGTGTGGTGTTCGGGTCTGTGAGACCCGTTTTCATTTTTTATTAAAAGAAAAATGATACAATTAATTAATTTTTCAAACTGAGACTCAGTGACTTTGGCTCATTTTCTGTGAATAACATATATCAGAATACATATTTAATGACCACACACCATACACCCCCCCTACACATTTCTATTACATATAATATGTCCGGGTCCATTGGACCCGGGGCTAATAGAAGTGTGGAAATTGATGTTCTGTGTAACGCACACACACACACACACAGCAGGCCTAGACAGGAGGAGGACAGAGTGTAGGTACACAGAACATCCGAGGGTCAAATGTGCGAGAAAATGAGAGCAGACAGTGTTGACAAGCAATGTTGCAACCTTGTGTGGGAACCGCAGGTGCAGAAACACAAAAGAAGAATCCCTGTGGGATGCAAAAACTGGCAGAGAAATTTTCCGTGCAACGTTCATATTGTTGTTACACAGCCAGCGTTTGTGGGTCTGATGGACCCGTTGCATTTTGTGGCTTTTAATGTCTCACAATCAAACACTTTTATGTTAAAATACTGAACTGATGTTTACCTTATCCCAATAAACATCTGTTCAGTATTTTAACATAAAAGTGTTTAATTGTGAGGCATTAAAAGCCACAAAATGCAACGGGTCCATCAGACCCACAAACGCTGGCTGAGTAACAACAATATGAACATTACACAAGGGTTAAACGCACATCACGCGCTGTGCAGACAGGACCACGCGATTTGTGGTAGACCCCACTTTGCGTGAAGAAGCAGATTTAAGATGTCTATTAATAAAGAAATTGTACAACAAACGTATTCCTAGCCACTTCCTGCTCTGGCTTAATTCCCAATGCAATCATACTGGTTCCTGTGGCGCACCCTGTTAGTGTTCGTCTCATAAGACGGTGGTACTGGAATCAGCTCCTGGTCGAAGTAAATTTGGGAATATTTTAAAATGTATGTTGTAATAATGATAAAGTTTTTATTTTCTCCACAAAAAGTAGTACCGTATTTATTAGACGATAAGCCGCTACTTTTTTCCTACGCTCTGAGCTTTGCGGCTTATAATTTTTGTAGATTTTTCTCTGCTAACGGCCACAATGTTTCGTATTTTTAACAAATAGTTTGAATATTACACCGACAGAGACACCGAAAAGGTGTGTTATTGTTTGTGCTATGGCGTCGTCTTTTGGACGAGTTTACTTACTGCAGGTGCTGTTTGTTCCTTGAACTGGGAGTATTTTTACATAGCGTTTTTGCCCGAAAGGATTCTTCTTTCATCACTCCAAGCAATGTTTGTAAGTTTTACAATATAACTAAAAAAATTCATACTTACTACACCAGTGGTGCCCACACTTTTTCTTGCAGGCGAGCTACTTTTAAGTTGACCAAGTCGAGGGGATCTACCTCATTCATTTATATAATTTTTATATTTAATTATTTATGAAAGATACGTTTTTGTCAACAAGTTAAAGGTGTTTATTGATAGTACAAACATGTTTAACACATATAGATTCCTTTCTTTCATGAAGACAAGATTATAAGTTGGTGTATTACCTGATTCTGATGACTTGCATTGATTGGAATCTGACATTCGTACTGATAACGTCCCTCATTTTCAAATGGAGGAAAAAAAAGTCCTCCTTTCTGTCTAACACCACATGAAAGTTGTTGCTTTCTGGCATCTTACTTGTCCAGCTTCCATATTCGTTTTAATGCACTTTACAAGAAATACATTGGCGGCAAATTCCGTAGCTTGCTAGCTTGTGCACGCCAGCTTTCTGAGACTCTTATTGTGTTAGGGCAGACAGGATGAAGCAGCGCTTTTATTGTGAAGAAAGGAACTGTGCAGTCGGTCTTTAGAGTTTTGCCGAGTCTGTTGAAATAAAAAGTGTTTCTCGCATTCCTGTCGGTCATTTTTTCTTAATAATGATCTCATCTCACAAGACCCTCGGGTGCCGTGAATGTCAATGAAGTGACGAAAGTGACGTCATTGTGAAGATTGATGATCGCTAATTTTGAGGTCTATTTTTTTAATGCCTGGCTGGCGATCGACTGACACACCCTCCGCGATCCACCGGTAGCTCACGATCGACGTATTGGGCACCCCTGTACTAAACCGTCCCATGTGTGATGTCTGTAGGAGTGCATACAGTATTTTGTATGTGCTATCGTAATGTAATCAAGCTAGAGTCGTTAACATTGGCAAATATGCTAACACGTTTACAAGTGTCTATGTAGGCGGCGTTCTTTGTGTTTTCTTTCAGTTTCGTAAATTCACCAAAACATCACTGTGGAGTTATTAAGTCAGTTTAACTGATTGGAGAGCTACAGTAGCTTCCACAGCTAGTGGGTCAATGACGGTGACTTCTGTTTTGTTTGATCAGCCGTTATACTGCCGTGTGACAGGCAAATAAAAATGTACAAAATATTCTGTACCGGTATGTACCTGCCGCTTATGACCTATGTAAACATATTTATTTATTCTAAAATTCAGTGGGTGCGGCTTAAATACCGCTCTATAGCCCGGAAAAAACGGTGTTAAACATGTTTTTCCAATGAATCCATTTTAGTACAGAACTTGCATCAAACTAAATTCAAGTTTGAGTTAAAAAAGTATAAAACTAATTTCACATAAATAATGAGTGACAACATGTTTAATTTAAAACCTCTAAAGGCTTAGAGGCCACATGCGTGGACAGCACCTTTTAGCTCTTATTTCCAAAATTGTGTACACTACTGAATTGGGGTCTTATGGCCGCTTATGTGGACACTTATACTGCCATCTGGCAGTGTCAGAAGAGTATAACATACAATGGAATTTGGGGAGAAAAAAAAGTGTAAGAATAAGCATGTCACTAAACATGAAGTACACATTTGTGTACTTATGGACTAGGTCAGGGGTCGGCAACCTGCGGCTCCGGAGCCGCATGCGGCTCTTTGATCTCTCTGATGCGGCTCAGCTGCATACTTGCCGACTCCCCCAATTTTCCCGGGAGACTTCCGGATTTCAGTGCCCCTCGCAGAAAACACCTGGGAGTAATATTCTCCGATTTTCACCCTTACAATAATAGTAAGGGCGTGCCATGATGGTACAGCATTTGGCACCCACTACAATTTGTATTAACAGTGTGCCAGGCCAGCCTTTTGTTGTATGCATCTCCTGCTTGCACACGTAAGTGACAGCAAGGCATACTTGATCAACAGCCACACAGGTCACACTGACTGTGGCCATATAAAACAACTTTAACACTCTTACTAATAATGCACCACACTTTGAACCAAAACCAAACAAGAATGACAAACACATTTTGGGAGAACATCTGCACCTTAACACAACATAAACACAACAGAACAAATACCCAGAATCCCATGCAGCCCTGTTTCTTCCGGGCTACATTATACACCTCTGCTTCCACCAAACCTCGCCCCCACCCCAACCCTGCTCCCTCACACATCAACCCCCCCCCCCCTCCGTGCGTCGATGAGGTGGGTGGGGTTTGGTAGCGGGGGTGTATAATGTAGCCCGGAAGAAACAGGGCTGCATGGGATTCTGGGTATTTGTTCTATTGTGTTTATGTTGTGTTACGGTGCAGATGTTCTCCCGAAATGTGTTTGTCATTCTTGTTTGGTGTGGGTTCACAGTGTGGCGCATTATTAGTAAGAGTGTTAAAGTTTTTTATACTGCCACTGTCAGTGTAACCTGTGTGGTTGTTGACCAAGTATGCCTTGCTGTCACTTGCGTGTGCAAGCAGAAGCCCCATACAACGTGTGGCTGGGCTGGCACACTGGTTGTAGTGGGCGCTAAATGCTGTACCATCACGCACGTCCGAGGGAATAGTTGCCCTGAAATTCGTAGTCTGCCGGAAAAATCGGGAGGGTTGACAAGCATGACAAGCATGACGCTGTCAAGCGCCATTCATAAAAAACCTTGCGGGCCGCACTAACATTAAATTTTCATACTAAGGTGTGGGCCGCGTGTCTGAGACGCTTGGTTTATACGTAGCACAAAGTAAAAATCAAACTTTGTATGCAGTGTTATTTCATTTTAAATTTCAAAAGATTTTTGTGGCTCCCATTGTTTTCTTTATTTTGTGAAACTGGTCAAAATGGCTCTTTGACTGGTAAAGGTTGCCGACCCCTGGACTAGGTACATCATATCAAAAGATGTTTCTTAGTTTTTATTCTAATTAGGGTCCATGAATTGATTAACGTGGACCCCGACTTAAACAAGTTGAAAAACTTATTCGGGTGTTACCTTTTAGTGGTCAATTGTATGGAATATGTACTGTATTGTGCAATCTACTTATAAAAGTTTCAATCAATCAATCCAATAAGCCCAAATAGCAAAGAGAAATAAAAAAAAGCATGTAAACAAACAGCTTGGGCCTTAAGAGGTTTTAATGCCACACACAGCATAGGAGCATAGAAACATGGATCAATGACACAAAACCTCTTTAAAAGTATATTTTAGAAGCTTTTTGTGAAATCTAAGCCGGTAAATACAGCATAGTACAAACCCCGTTTCCATATGAGTTGGGAAATTGTGTTAGATGTAAATATAAACGAAATACAATGATTTGCAAATCATTTTCAACCCATATTCAGTTGAATATGCTACAAAGACAACATATTTGATGTTCAAACTGATAAACTTTTTTTTTTGTGCAAATAATCATTAACTTTAGAATTTGATGCCAGCAACACGTGACAAAGAAGTTGGGAAAGGTTGCAATAAATACTGATAAAGTTGAGGAACGCTCATCAAACACTTATTTGGAGCATCCCACAGGTGAACAGGCAAATTGGGAACAGGTGGGTGCCATGATTGGGTATAAAAGTAGATTCCATGAAATGCTCAGTCATTCACAAACAAGGATGGGGCGAGGGTCACCACTTTGTCAACAAATGCGTGAGCAAATTGTTGAACAGTTTAAGAAAAACCTTTCTCAACCAGCTATTGCAAGGAATTTAGGGATTTCACCATCTACGGTCTGTAATAACATCAAAGGGTTCAGAGAATCTGGAGAAATCACTGCACGTAAGCAGCTAAGCCCGTGACCTTCGATCCGTCAGGCTGTACTGCATCAACAAGCGACATCAGTGTGTAAAGGATATCACCACATGGGCTCAGGAACACTTCAGAAACCCACTGTCAGTAACTACAGATGGTCGCTACATCTGTAAGTGCAAGTTAAAACTCTCCTATGCAAGGCGAAAACCGTTTATCAACAACACCCAGAAACGCCGTCAGCTTCGCTGGACCTGAGCTCATCTAGGATGGACTGCTATAAAGTGGAAAAGTGTTCTGTGGTCTGACGAGTCCACATTTCAAATTTTTTTTGGAAACTGTGGATGTCGTGTCCTCCGGACCAAAGAGGAAAAGAACCATCCGGATTGTTATAGGCGCAAAGTTGAAAAGCCAGCATCTGTGATGGTATGGGGGTGTATTAGTGCCCAAGACATGGGTAACTTACACATCTGTGAAGGCACCATTAATGCTGAAAGGTACATACAGGTTTTGGAGCAACATAAGTTGCCATCCAAGTAACGTTACCATGGACGCCCCTGCTTATTTCAACAAGACAATGCCAAGCCACATGTTACATCAACGTGGCTTCATAGTAAAAGAGTGCGGGTACTAGACTGGCCTGCCTGTAGTCCAGACCTGTCTCCCATTGAAAATGTGTGGCGCATTATGAAGCCTAAAATACCACAACAAAGACCCCCGGACTGTTGAACAACTTAAGCTGTACATCAAGCAAGAATGGGAAAGAATTCCACCTGAGAAGCTTCAAAAATGTGTCTCCTCAGTTCCCAAACGTTTACTGAGTGTTGTTAAAAGGAAAGGCCATGTAACACAGTGGTGAACATGCCCTTTCCCAACTACTTTGGCACGTGTTGCAGCCATGAAATTCTAAGTTAATTATTATTTGCAAAAAAAAAATAAAGTTTATGAGTTTGAACATCAAATATCTTGTCTTTGTAGTGCATTCGATTGAATATGGGTTGAAAATGATTTGCAAATCATTGTATTCCGTTTATATTTACATCTAACACAATTCCCAACTCATATGAAAACGGGGTGTTTATATAAATAGCCTATGTATTCAACCCAGTAAATGGGTTTGGAATGTTAGTTGTGTCACATCATGGTACGTCAGTGTCAACTTGAACAATGTGAACACAGCTAACAGTGTTGTGGCCTGCAAGTGTACGGACATCCAGGCAGTGGAGTTGCTACCGGGCACCGGTGGGGAGCCACAAGTAGGGGGAAGGGAAGGGGTATTGTAATCTAATGAATGGACTATTATTTACGAGTAGAGAGAAAGAAAAAGGAGGTGCTGCAGTGGATTCACAGAATCTTTTTGTTATTATTATTGTTTGTACAGTATTGCTATGTGCTGCCCAATTCTCTGCAATCCATTTTATTGTAATGACATTGTTTGCATGGTGACATACAGTACTAGCCAGACTGTTTTATTCACGTCTAAATTAAGAATGTTCCACTAAAAAATAGGCAATGTCACCAGTGACCCCATGTGAGGACACACTCGGCCCCTGACGTTATTTTTTTCTCGTCGTCCCTATATGTACTCTTATGCTTCTGGTGTAGGACGGAGCTCGCTGTACATCATTCTGTCCACCGGGGGCATATTCCTCCTCATCACCCTGGTGACGGTGTGTGCCTGTTGGAAGCCTTCCAAGTGAGTGCTTCCACTCTTTCTTTTCTCCCCAATGTTTTCTTTTTTTTTTTTTTTAGTCTGCTTGTCGTTGCATACACACATTTGCTCCTGTTGTTGTTTCCCCTGCTTTGCTGCAATGTAGAAAGAAGCATAGGCCTGTCCCCCAGAGGGCTCCCATCTACATGGAGCAGATTGAAAATGGCCATGACAGTGAGTTGTTTTTTTTAATAAAATGTGTGCAACAACTTAAACGAGACCTATGATGATTCTAATATACATCTGTCATACTTCCTTGTGGTCTAGATCAGTGTTTTTTAACCACTGTGCCGCGGCACACTAATGTGCCGTGAGATACAGTCTGGTGTGCCGTGAGAGATTAAAAAATTAAAAATATTTTTTGCAAACCAGTAATTATAGTCTGCAAATGATGTGTTGTTGTTGAGTGTCTCTGCTGCCTAGAGCTCGGCAGAGTAACCGTGTAATACTCTTCCATATCAGCAGGTGGCAGCCGGTAGCTAATTGCTTTGTAGATGTCGGAAACAGCGGGAGGCAGTGTGAAGGTAAAAAGGTGTCTAATGCTTAAAATTTAAAAAAAAACAAAAGGTGAGTGCCCCTAAGAAAAGGCATCGAAGCTTAGGGAAGGCTATGCAGAACGAAACTACAACTTAACTGGCTACAAAGTAAACAAGAACAGAATGCTGGACGACAGCAAAGACTTACTGTGGAGCAAAGACGGTGTCCACAATGTACATTTGAACATGACATGACAATCAACAATGCCCCCACAAAGAAGGATAAAAACAACTGAAATATTCTTGATTGCTAAAAACAAGGTAGATGCAGGAAATATCGCTCAAAGAAACACATGAAACTGCTACAGGAAAAATACCAAAAAAAGAGAAAAAGCCACCAAAATAGGAGCGCAAGACAAGAACTAAAACACTACACACAGGAAAACAGCAATAAACTCAAAATAAGTCAGGGCGTGATGTGACAGGTGGTGACAGTACACCTACTTTAAGACAAGAGCTATAGTGATGCATGCTTGGTTATGCTTTAAAGTCATATCCGACAATTGCGACAACGACTTTTTACTGTCAACTGTGTTTAGTTTTTTAATGATTTCTGCTGGTGGTGTGCCTCCGCATTTTTTCCACGCAAAAAAAAGGTGCCTTGGCTCAAAAAAGGTTGGAAAAACACTGGTCTAGATAATATGTATTGGATATGCTTTGATGTAAATATTGCTTCACAGTCACATTTTGAACCCACTTTCTGAATACGTTTGCAAATATGGAAGCAATCCCTTTAGATTGCAAATGAAACCCTCCCTCTCCCAAAGTATCAGAGATCATCTTTTAAAAATGTACACCGTTAAATATACAGTATATCGATATAAAGATGAACGTCACCGCAATTCTTTTTTCAGACACGGTCAAAAATAAACTTCATAAACAGTATACAGGTTCATTGGTCACAACATTAGGTACACCTGACCTGAGCCGCATAATTTTTTTTTTATTTACGAGCCCCTCATTGTACAAACATTTTCCATATTTTTATTTATTTACGAGCCCCTCATTGTACAAACTTTTTCCATATTTGTATTTATTTACAAGCCCCTCATTTTACAAACTTTTTCCATATTTTTATTTATTTACGAGCCCCTCATTGTACAAACTTTTTCCATAATTGTTTTTATTTACGAGCCCCTCATTGTACAAACTTTTTCCATATTTTTATTTATTTGCGAGCCTCTCATTGTACAAACTTTTTCGATATTTTTATTTATTTACGAGCCCCTCATTGTACAAAATTTTTGATGTACGAACCACAGACCGGATAAAAATATGCATTGGTGTAGGAACCTTGTATCATTATACAAACATTTCAGCCGCCCTTTTGTACCCGGCAGCACAGCCATTGTGGGCTGGCTGATGGCGTTAGCTCCTGTGCTCAATGCCACTTTGTGTGCTTTTAAAGAGCTGTGTAGCCATTTTCTAGTATCTAATAGCTCAATATGAGTCCAAAAAAATCAATGAACAAGCGATGTGTGGTTAGAAACCGCGTTGTCTACACTGCCCCCTCCAATCTTAAAGTAAAGTGGATTTAATTGTGCTATTCCTAGTCGTTGTAGCAGTTAAAGTTAAGAAGTTTTGTGATCTCAAATTGTGAGTGCAGAAGAGCTAGTCACAGTGAGTGTGTGTGTGCGTGTCGGCAGGGCGACTGTAAATGAGGACAGTTTAGGTAAGTGTTGTTGTTTTGGCGTTGAAATTGAAAGTGGATCTATCACTTTGTTATTTTTGTTTGTTGTACAGTACTCTGTAGCGCTGTATATTGTGTACACATTTTTACTGAAATATGGGCTTTTGTTGTGGCTGAAACCCATTATTTATGTTGACATCAGAGATGTTCGATAATATCGGCCTGCCGATATTATTGGCCGATAAATGCTTTAAAATGTAATATCGCAAATTATCGGTATCATTTTTTTTATTATCAGTATCGTTTTTTTTTTGTTTTTGTTTTTTTTTTTGTTTTTTTTATTAAATCAACATAAAAAACACAAGATACACTAACAAGTGCACCAACCCAAAAACAACTCCCTCCCCCATTTACATTCATTCACACAAAAGGGTTGTTTCTTTCTGTTATTAATATTCTGGTTCCTACATTATATATCAATATATATCAATACAGTCTGCAAGGGATACAGTCCGTAAGCACACATGATTGTGCGTGCTGCTGGTCCACTAATAGTACTAACCTTTAACAGTTAATTTTACTCATTTTCATTAATTACTAGTTTCTATGTAACTGTTTTTATATTGTTTTACTTTCTTTTTTATTCAAGAAAATGTTTTTAATTTATTTATCTTATTTTATTTTTTTATTTTTTTTAAAAAGGACCTTATCTTCACCATACCTGGTTGTCCAAATTAGGCATAATAATGTGTTAATTCCACGACTGTATGTATCAGTATCGGTTGATATCGTTATCGGTTTATATCGGTAATTAAGAGTTTGGTCAATATCGGAATATCGGATATTGGCAAAAAGCCATTATCGGACATCCCTAGTTTACATTGTTTCTTATGGAGAAATGTGCTTCGATATACAAACTTATCTTTTTACAACCCATGTTCCAGAACCAATTAAGTGTGTAAATCAAGGTTCCACTTTACCAGCATTTATCTCACTGCATGCCGCATGTTAGTGTTAGTGTGCGCGAGTGTTGTCCCGAGACCAATATTTTGGTACCGGTACCAAAATTATTCCGATACTTTTCGGTACTTTTCTAAATAAAGAGCACCACAAAAAATGGCACTATTGGCTTTATTTTAACAAAAAAAATCTTAGGGTACATTAAACATGTTTCTTATTGCAAGTTTGTCCTTAAATAAAATAGTGAACATACAAGACAACTTGTCTTTTATTAGTAAGTAAGCAAACAAAGGCTCCTATTTAGTCTGCTGACATATGCAGTAACATATTGTGTCATTTATCTACCTATTATTTTGTCAACTTTATTAAGGACAAGTAATAGAAAATGAATTATTAATCTACTTGTTCATTTACTGTTAATATCTGCTTACTTTCTCTTTTAACATGTTCTATCTACACTTCTGTTAAAATGTAATAATCAGTTATTCTTCTGTTGTTTGATACTTTACATTAGTTTTGGATGATACCACAAATTTGGGTATCAATCCAATACCAAGTAGTTACAGGATCATACATTGGTCATATTCAAAGTTCTCATGTGTCCAGGGACGTATTTCCAGGGTTTATAAACATAATATGAATTTTAAAAAAACGAAAGATGTGATGCCAAAAAATATCGACGTAATCATAGTAGTATCGAGGAGATACGCTATTGTACTTGGTATCATTACAGTGGATGTCAGGTGTAGATCCACCAATGGCGTTTATTTACATTTTGATGCCGGTGAGCTACGGTGTGTAGTGAAGCATGTTTAGCTATCCCTCGTCCTGCAGGGATGATACTTGCAAGAAACGTACTTTATTTGTCGCCATGGAGACGAGGATTAGTGATTTAGAAGTAGCTAAAACACTGCAGACTGCGGATGGACGTTAGCTGCTAGCTAGCTAGCCATGTCTTAAAGCACCTCTTCCTGAGGGTGTTTCAGTGTTATAACTTCACCTTTATTGTTAGTTTTTAAGCCAAAACGCGTCCGTTTTCCCTTTTCTATCTACACACTGCTTGTAAGTACTCTGTGATTGTGCGCTGCCGAATATTCTTCTCTGTTTGAAACCAGCAATGACACGACGTGACGATGACAGGGGCGCAAGGAGGGCGGGACCGGTACTTTTCATAGGCAGTATAGAACCGAATATGATTCATTAGTATAGCGGTACTATACTAATACCGGTATACCGTACAACCCTAGTGTGCGCATGCCACAATTACATGAAATTCATCAAACCTAATCTTGCGTTTCCTCAAACCGAGTGGTAATGTCCAACTTCATACTGGCTAATGTTGACAAAACAGTCCCGTGTAAAACGACGTGGACTAATAAAATTGAACATTTTTTATTTTGTATCAGAGCAGGCGGGAGAGCATGAGCCAAGAAGGAATAACACGGGAGGCTGCAGGCAGAGAGCATGTACTAGAATGCCCACATAAGTACATTTATCACAGACATTGTTTGACACGAATATCCAACATTGTAACAACATTTATAAGTCAGAAAAGACAATAAAAAAATCCTAGTTCCCCTTTTATAGTATTGTAAATAAATATGTACTGTATATGACAATTGTGGCGCCAGCTATGGGTTGTGGGCAAAATGCTTTGAAAGACAACACATATTTTCAAAGTTGTGTAATCATTAGCCTAATGGTAAATGACTTTTATGGACGATTACGTTTTGCTTGATGATTTTCAACTAATTTTGCTCAGATTTTACACGCATGCTTGTTGGTCCCTAAAGTTGTGTACAAAATCCCGTAGTGATTCCCCAGTCTAAATACTCACAATGAGCACATTTTCTAGTGCACGGCTTTTTGAAGCGGGGTTTAAAGCATGATACTGATAAAGCATGTCACCCAGGTCTTGCCCACTGCACTATTTGAGAAGAACTGCTTTAAACTGACGTGTTACCTACATCTTTTCCTATCCAGTTCATAAATACAAACCCCGTTTCCATATGAGTTGGGAAATTGTGTTAGATGTAAATATAAACGGAATACAATTATTTGCAAATCCTTTTCAACCCATATTCAATTGAATGCACTACAAAGACAATATATTTGATGTTCAAACTCATAAACTTTTTTTTTTTTTGCAAATAATAATTAACTTAGAATTTCATGGCTGCAACACGTGCCAAAGTAGTTGGGAAAGGGCATGTTCACCACTGTGTTACATGGCCTTTCCTTTTAACAACACTCAGTAAACGTTTGGGAACTGAGGAGACACATTTTTTAAGCTTCTCAGGTGGAATTCTTTCCCATTCTTGCTTGATGTACAGCTTAAGTTGTTCAACAGTCCGGGGGTCTCCGTTGTGGTATTTTAGGCTTCATAATGTGCCACACATTTTCAATGGGGGACAGGTCTGGACTACAGGCAGGCCTGTCTAGTACCCACACTCTTTTACTATGAAGCCACGTTGATGTAACATGTGGCTTGGCATTGTCTTGCTGAAATAAGCAGGGGCGTCCATGGTAACGTTGCTTGGATGGCAACATATGTTGCTCCAAAACCTTCAAAGTCCTCATGTGTCCAGGGACATATATCCTGAGTTTATAAACATAATATATATTTATTTTAAACGAAAGAAGATGTTGTAATCATAGTACTATCCACTAGATACGCTACTGTACTTGGTATTATCACAGTACTTACGGTACTTTTGAGAGGCGGTATAGTACCGAATATGATTCATTAGTATCGCGGTACTATACTAATACCGGTATACCGTACAACCCTATCCACTACTAAGAGTTGTTCGGTCTTGAATAAAATACTCTCCAACATTGGGATTAATAATGTGCAAACTTAAAACTTCTGTCTTGTATGCAAATAAATGATAAAGTGAAACATTAAGAGGACTATAGTGTCAGTAGGTGGATAAAGGCAGGCTTTTTCATTCACACATGCAGAACGACTGCTTTATTGATCGTTCTCCACTGTGCTTCTTTCTCAATATACAAAACCCAAAACCAGTGAAGTTGGCACGTTGTGTAAATCGTAAATAAAAACAAAATACAATAATTTGCAAATCCTTTTCAACCTATATTCAATTGAATAGACTGCAAAGACAAGCTACTTAACGTTCGAACTGAGAAACTTAATTTTGTTTTGCAAATAATCAATAACTTAGAATTTAATGGCAGCAACACATTGCAAAAAAGTTGTCACAGCGGCATTTTTACCACTGTGTTACATGGCCTTTCCTTTTAACAACACTCAGTAAACGTTTGGGAACTGAGGAGACACATTTTTGAAGCTTCTCAGGTGGAATTCTTTCCCATTCTTGCTTGATGTACAGCTTAAGTTGTTCAACAGTCTGGGGGTCTCCGTTGTGGTATTTTAGGCTTCATAATGCGCCACACATTTTCAATGGGAGACAGGTCTGGACTACAGGCAGGCCAATCTAGTACCCACACTCTTTTACTATGAAGCCATGTTGATGTAACATATGGCTTGGCATTGTCTTGCTGAAATAAGCAGGGGCGTCCATGGTAACGTTGCTTGGATGGCAACATATGTTGCTCCAAAACTTGTATGTACCTTTCAGCATTAATGGCGCCTTCACAGATGTGTAAGTTACCCATGTCTTGGGCACTAATACACCCCCATACCATCACAGATACTGGCTTTTCAACTTTGCGCCTATAACAATCCGGATGGTTCTTTTCCTCTTTGGTCCGGAGAACACGACGTCCACAGTTTCCAAAAACAATTTGAAATGTGGACTTGTCAGACCACAGAACACTTCTCCACTTTGTATCAGTCCATCTTAGATGAGCTCAGGCCCAGTGAAGCCGACGGCGTTTCTGGGTGTTGTTGATAAACGGTTTTTGCCTTGCATACGAGAGTTTTAACTTGCACTTACAGATGTAGTGATTAACTGTAGTTACTGACAGTGGGTTTCTGAAGTGTTCCTGACCCCATGTGGTGATATCCTTTACACACTGATGTCGCTTAATGATGCAGTACAGCCTGAGGGATCGAAGGTCACGGGCTTAGCTGCTTATGTGCAGTAATTTCTCCAGATTCTCTGAACCCTTTGATGATATTACGGACCGTAGATGGTGAAATCCCTAAATTCCTTGCAATAGCTGGTTGAGAAAGGTTTTTCTTAAACTGTTCAACAATTTGCTCACGCATTTGTTGACAAAGTGGTGACCCTCCCCTCATCCTTGTTTGTGAATGACTGAGCATTTCATGGAATCTACTTTTATACCCAATCATGGCACCCACCTGTTCCCAATTTGCCTGTTCACCTGTGGGATGTTCCAAATAAGTATTTGATGAGCATTCCTCAACTTTATCAGTATTTATTGCCACCTTTACCAACTTCTTTGTCACGTGTTGCTGGCATCAAATTCTAAAGTTAATGATTATTTGCAAAAAAAAAATGTTTATCAGTTTGAACATCAAATATGTTACCTTTGTAGCATATTCAACTGAATATGGGTTGAAAATGATTTGCAAATCATTGTATTCCGTTTATATTTACATCTAACACAATTTCCCAACTCATATGGAAACGGGGTTTGTATTTTATGATGGTGACAGTTTGAGCCTATTGTTTACTATGGAAATATTTGTCCTGAAATCAAAACAACCCGAAAGTCAACCAGCATCACAGAATAGAACATGTTCCACTTTGGAGCATCTGCTGTACTTTTTAAAATAAACTATTTTTCAAATATATCCAAATAATTTAGATTGTTAAAAACTCATACCCTTTGGATTGGGGACATTGTTGTTGAATAATGTTGTTGTTGTTGTTGCAGTTGATGTTGTACCGAAACCAACCACCCTTGGCCGAAGGAGCCCCATGCCTCTCTATGTACTCAATGAAGACGTGAGTGAAATATCCTCTTTTTTTGACCAAACAATCTTCACAATAATTAACATACATTTTAAATAGGTGCATAAATGTCCAAAATCTGCACCAGAAATGGTCTAGAAATTATTAAATAAACACACATAGGCTTTACTTTGGCTCTGAGTGGTGCAGTATTATACCCACGCTCCGTTTACTTCCTGCCCTCAGTCTCCTCTTAGATACAATCGGTCTCCTTTTTAAGAAGTTAGCGTTGCTCGTTCTGAATTATGTCTTCAATGTGGCGTGTTTTTTTTTTTTACTGTTTGTGTGGTAACCCAACATACTTTTTTTTTTTTAACATTTCTTGGTGATAGCCCATGTTTGATCAACTTCTAGTTGCTAGGCGGAATTCAGAGGGCACACTAGTGATTCCACTTAGACTTAGACTAACTTTAATGATCCACAAGGGAAATTGTTCCACACAGGAGCTCAGTTACAAAGGATGGAAAGGATAATGCACACACGAGCACAAAAAGAGTGAGAAAACAAAAGGTATGAAGTAGACCAAAATTGTACCATGGTAGCAATATAAAATATAACATATATGTAATAATTACATATTATATACTGATATATTATATTATTATATTTATTATATTTTTATATAAAAACTATTATATATATATATATATATATATGCATATATAGTATAATATAAAAATATAATACTGGTATATTATATTATTATATTATATTATATTTTTATATTAGAAATGTGTATATATATAGTATAATATAATATATCAGTATATATTATATACTGTATATGTAAATATTACATATATGTTATATTTTATATTGCTACTATGGTACTATATTATATTTTTATATTTAAAAAATATATAATATGATATCAGTATATATTATATACTGTGTATATATAATATGTAAATATTACATATGTTATATTTTATATTGCTACTTTGATACTCAAGCCCATGAAAAGTAACGTAAGGATTACAAAAACCCCAGTTTATTTCCATGATTTTTTTTACAATAATATTTTTAGTGAAGTTTGATTATGCACACGTGTATACATGCAATAACACATACATATACATGCAATATATACATGTACATAAAAGGGAAGACATACAGACTGTTATTATGTTCTGTGAATGAGATTAATGAATTTCGGTGAAATATATGAATCATTAAATATAAATCCAATATTTTAATAGCTACTGTACCTTTCTTAATTATTTTTTTCAGCATTATTGGAGCCCTGAAGACATGAAATAACACTCTTTGGTCACCCTAACATTCTTTTAATCCAATATGGTAATGCTGCCTGAGGCTTAGCCAATCACCGTGCTCTAAATGGTTTGGACTCGTCTAGTGGCCAATACTACTTTGGTGTTGATATGTTTAGTTTGTTTAAACATTTTTAGGCTTGAAAATGCGTAATTTAGGACCAAAATATAGAATAATATCTAAAAAAAAATCTGCAATGTAGCAAAACCGCAATATTTAAAGATGTTGCGAAGGACGACTGTTGTACAAAAAAAATGCATTTTATTTTTCATTTAGAACAATGTACAGTCGTGGTCAAAAGTTTACATACACTTGTAAAGAACATAATGTCATGGCTGTCTTGAGTTTCCAATAATTTCTACAACTCTTATTTTTCTGTGATAGAGTGATTGGAGCACTCATTGATTGTCACAAAAAACATTCATGAAGTTTGGTTCTTTTATGAATTTATTATGGGTCTACTGAAAATGTGAGCAAATCTGCTGGGTCAAAAGTATACATACAGCAATGTTAATATTTGCTTACATGTCCCTTGCCACATGGACAAAGATAAGACCTTCTGGAGGAAAGTTTTGTGGACAGATGAAACAAAAATTTAGCTGTTTGGCGACAATACCCAGCAATATGTTTGGAGGAAAAAAGGTGAGGCCTTTAATCCCAGGAACATTATTCCTACCGTCAAGCATGGTGGTGGTAGTATTATGCTCTGGGCCTGTTTTGCTGCCAATGGAACTGGTGTTTTACAGAGAGTAAATGGGACAATTAAAAAGGAGGATTACCTCCAAATTCTTCAGGACAACCTAAAATCATCAGCCCGGAGGTTGGGTCTTGGGTAGGGGTGTGGGAAAAAATTGATTCGAATTCGAATCGTAATTCTCACGTTGTGCGATTCAGAATCGATTTTTTTTTTTTTTTTATCTATTTTTATTTATTTATTTATTTTTTATTTTTCATTTTTTTTAATTAATCAATCCAACAAAACAATACACAGCAATACCATAACAATGCAATCCAATTCCAAAACCAAACCCGACCCAGCAACATTCAGAACTGCAATAAACAGAGCAATTGAGAGGAGACACAAACACGACACAGAACAAACCAAAAGTAGTGAAACAAAAATGAATATTATCAACAACAGTATCAATATTAGTTACAATTTCAACATAGCAGTGATTAAAAATCCCTCATTGACATTATCATTAGACATTTATAAAAAAATGAACAATAGTGTCACAGTGGCTTACACTTGCATCGCATCTCATAAGCTTGACAACACACAGTGTCCAATATTTTCACAAAGATAAAATAAGTCATATTTTTGGTTCATTTAATAGTTAAAACAAATGTACATTATTGCAATCAGTTGATAAAACATTGTCCTTTACAATTATAAAAGCTTTTTACAAAAATCTACTACTCTGCTTGCATGTCAGCAGACTGGGGTAGATCCTGCTGAAATCTTATGTATTGAATGAATAGAGAATCCTTTTGAATCGGGAAAATATCGTTTTTGAACCGAGAATCGCGTTGAATAAAAAAAAATCTGTTTTGAATCGAATCGTGACCCCCAAGAATCGATATTGAATCAAATCGTGGGACACCCAAAGATTCACAGCCCTAGTCTTGGGCGCAGTTGGGTGTTCCAACAGGACAATGACCCCAAACACACGTCAAAAGTGTTAAAGGAATGGCTAAATCAGGCTAGAATTAATCTTTTAGAATGGCCTTCCCAAAGTCATGATGTATAGACAATGCTGAAGAAACAAGTCCATGTCAGAAAACCAACAAATTTAGCTGAACTACACGAATTTTGTCAAGAGGAGTGGTCAAACATTCAACCAGAAGCTCGTGGATGGCTACCAAAAGCTCCTTATTGCAGTGAAACTTGCCAAGGGACATGTGAGCAAATATTATCATTGCTGTATGTATACTTTTGACCCAGCAGATTTGCTCACATTTTCAGTCGACCCATAATAAATTCATAAAAGAACCAAACTTCATGAATGTTTTTTCACTCTATCACAAAAAAATAAGAGTTGTAGAAATGATTGGAAACTCAAGACAGCCATGACAATATGTTCCCCCCAGTACTGCTCTGTATTGAAAAAAAAAACACATTTTGGAATGAAAGAAAACAGCGCCATCTCCTGGATCCCACCCCCTTGTGACGAGTTCTGGTTGGGTTTTTGAAGATCCGTTGTCCTGTTTCAGGAGACCCTGGAGCGTTTGGAAGAAAGCGCTAGCAATGTTTTCAGCCAATCAGAGATCAATATCCCTGCCACCTACGTCCCGGTCCTCCCCTCTCACGCCCACAGAACTGACCAGCCCGTCTGGACCACCCCGCGCAGGTACTCCCGCAGCCCCTCCCCACTGGCGCAGCTCCTCCCACAAGCGGCCCCCCTCGGCGGTCCCCCCTTCACGCCCGTCCGTTCGCCGGCCCACTCCCCTTGCTCGTCCCCACGCAGCTTCAGCCCCATAAGAAAGGCCAGGCCCCCGGTCGGAATCCCCAACATTCGCCTGCCCGTCGAGGCGGAGAGTCCCGCCCCCGGCGAGAAGCCCCCGGGTCCTCCGCAGCAGTGAGCCCACGTTGTTGATCTTGTATGCTGTAACGTCGCCCAAGGATGCTGATGTTCGCACCATCGAGTCCTTCATGGCCACCAGCGATACTCGCGTAGCCTACTGGTGACGTCCTGTAATGTAAACATGGTAGGTTACATGTACTATGCACAGATATTTCCTGTTTGACCTCTTATTAATTTCACTGGGAACCCCTGAGAAGTAGTTTCGGAGTTTTCATTTTTTCCATGTTATCATTTAAACGTCAAAGTGGTCTTATTGTATAACTACAAAATAAATTAAAAAAAACAACAATATTTTGCATTCTTGTTCCTACCGACGATATTTATACATACATACAAAAATAACCACTTTAAAAAAAAAATGTAAATCGTAATATTCAATGTGTTTAGCTACAATGAGGTTTGATTAGTTTGAAATGAAACTGTGTGTGTCACAGGCAGCATGGTGACGCTCTGGGTAGCGCACAGAGAGAAGGTCCTGGGAAAATGTTCATACAAAATAAATGATGATATTTGAACAAAACACAAATGTAACTAAATGAAAGTTTTTTTTAAATTATTAATATTAACGAGAGAAAACGCTGTATCTTCTCAAAATGTACATATTCGCTTTACTATATAAGAATGTATAAAATATATATGAAAAAATATTTAATGCAATATAAATATTTCAATATTAATGCTATATATTTTATATTATTTTGAATATTCTAATATTAATTTGAATATTTTAATATTAATTAATACAAACATCAATTCAGACGTATTTATTATGTCATCATAATAGATAAACCATGGTAGAGTAATAATGTCATGAGTTTATTTTATATTATTATATTTGTATTATTATTTTGCAATTGGGTATCTTTTATTATTTAAAAATAGAAGTAATAGTATGTGTTATCATGTAACGTCACCATGTTATGATGATATATATAATGTATACATGGTTTGTACTTACTTCTATGTCCACCGTGGAAATTAATTCATGCAAACATTATAATAGATAATAATGATTAGTGTTTAGAATTGAAAATATAGCCCCCCAAAAACGTTTGTCACGTCAAAAAATATTATGTTATAATTCCATTGAACAATAAAATTAATAATTATTTATTTTGCTAGCACATAGATTGTGTATACACATTATTTGTAAGTATTATTTAAAATGATGACGATATGAAAAAAGACCGCAATACTTTTTTAGTCCATAAGATGTCCCTCACACATTGTTTTTCTTCACTCTTTTTCATTGCATGAGTCAAATCACAAAGTAAACAAACCATTAATAACTTCACATGTTCACTTTTTCGAAGTACTTCCTTCATATTCATCATATAAATATAATAAGAATATAGTAATATGAATATAATAATCATGAATGTTTTTTATATATATAAAAAAAAACACACAGCCTAATTAGTTTGGAGAGACTTTGATTACATGTCCAATCAATGCTGAATTGGGCAATCATGCAGCCTCCAATTGACTAAAAATGGAAGCACTCATGTTCTATGCTCAAAGACTAATTTGTTACAAACCCCGTTTCCATATGAGTTGGGAAATTGTGTTAGATGTAAATATAAACGGAATACAATGATTTGCGAATCCTTTTCAACCCATATTCAATTGAATGCACTACAAAGACAACATATTTGATGTTCAAACTCATAAACTTTATTTATTTTTTTGCAAATAATAATTAACTTAGAATTTCATGGCTGCAACACGTGACAAAGAAGTTGGGAAAGGGCATGTTCACCACTGTGTTACATGGCCTTTCCTTTTAACAACACTCAGTAAACGTTTGGGAACTGAGGAGACACATTTTTTAAGCTTCTCAGGTGGAATTATTTCCCATTCTTGCTTGATGTACAGCTTAAGTTGTTCAACAGTCCAGGGGTCTCCGTTGTGGTATTTTAGGCTTCATAATGCGCCACACATTTTCAATGGGAGACAGGTCTGGACTCCAGGCAGGCCAGTCTAGTATGGTCTTTGTAGCATATTCAACTAAATATGGGTTGAAAATTATTTGCAAATCACTGTATTCTGTTTATATTTACATCTAACACAATTTCCCAACTCATATGGAAACGGGGTTTGTATATATATGTTATATATATATATATATATATATATATATATATATATATATATATATATATACAGTGTATATATATATATATATATGTTTGTTTATATATATATACATACATATATATATATATATATATATATATATATATATATATATATATATATATATAGTGTGAATGTGAGTGTGAATGTTGTCTGTCTATCTGTGTTGGCCCTGCGATGAGGTGGCGACCTGTCCAGGGTATACATCGCCTTCCGCCCGATTGTAGCTGAGATAGGCTCCAGCGCCCCCCCGCGACCCCGAAGGGATTAAGCGGTAGAAAATGGATGGATGGATATATATATATATATATATATATATATACATATATACAAACATATATATATATATATATATATATATATATATATATATGTTTGTATATATGTATATATATTTATATGTTTGTATATATGTATATATATATTTATATGTTTGTATATATGTATATATATATTTGTTTGTATATATGTATATTAGGGGTGTGGGAATCGATTCGAATTCAAATCGTGATTCTCATGTGCGATTCAGAATCGATTCATTTTAAAAAAATCGATTTTTTTATTTTTTATTTTTTTATTTTTTTTATTTTATTTTTTAGATTAATCAATCCTACAAAACAATACACAGCAATACCATAACAATGCAATCCAATTCCAAAACCAAACCCCACCCAGCAACACTCAGAACTGCAATAAACAGAGCAATTGAGAGGAGACACAAACACGACACAGAACAAACCAAAAGTAGTGAAACAAAAATGAATATTATCAACAACAGTATCAATATTAGTTACAATTTCAACATAGCAGTGATTAAAAATCCCTCATTGACACTATCATTAGACATTTATTTAAAAAAAAGAAGAAAAGAACAATAGTGTCACAGTGGCTTACACTTGCATCGCATCTCATAAGCTTGACAACACACTGTGTCCAATATTTTCACAAAGATAAAATAAGTCATATTTTTGGTTCATTTAATATTTAAAACAAATGTACATGATTGCAATCAGTTGATAAAATATTGTCCTTTACAATTATAAAAGCTTTTTACAAAAATCTACTACTCTGCTTGCATGTCAGCAGACTGGGGTAGATCCTGCTGAAATCCTATGTATTGAATGAATAGAGAATTGTTTTGAATCAGGAAAAAATCGTTTTTTAATCGAGAATCGCGTTGAATCGAAAATAAAATTGATTTTGAATCTAATCATGACCCCAAGAATCGATATTGAATTGAATCGTGGGACACCCAAAGATTCACAGCCCTAGTCTAAGCCATACATCACCAAGTCCAATGCAAAGCGTGGGATGCAGTGGTGTCCACTGGACTCTAGAGCAGTGGCGACGCCTTCTCTGGAGTGATGAATCAAACTTTTCCATCTGGCAATCTGATGGACGAGTCTGGGTTTGGAGGTTGCCAGGAGAACGCTACATTTTGGTAGTGTGAAATTTGGTGGAGGAGGAATTATGGTGTGGGGTTGTTTTTCAGGAGTTGGGCTTGGCTCCTTAGTTCCAGTGAAACTTTGAATGCTCCAGGATACCAAAACATTTTGGACAATTCCATGCTCCCAACCTTGTGGGAACAGTTTGGAGCGGGCCCCTTCCTCTTCCAACATGACTGTGCACCAGTGCACAAAGCAAGGTCCATAAAGACATGGATGACAGAGTCTGGTGTGGATGAACTTGACTGGCCTGCACAGAGTCCTGACCTGAACCCGATACAACACCTTTGGGACACAGTGTGTTGTCAAGCTTATGAGATGCGATGCAAGTGTAAGCCACTGTGACACTATTGTTCTTTTTTTTAATTTTTTTTTTATAAATGTCTAATGATAATGTCAATGAGGGATTTTTATTCACTGCTATGTTGAAATTGTAACTAATATTGATACTGGTGTTTATAATATTCATTTTTGTTTCACTACTTTTGGTTTGTTCTGTGTCGTGTTTGTGTCTCCTCTCAATTGCTCTGTTTATTGCAGTTCTGAGTGTTGCTGGGTCGGGTTTGGTTTTGGAATTGGATTGCATTGTTTTGGTATTGCTGTGTATTGTTTTGTTGGATTTATTAATTTAAAAAAAAAAAAATGAAGAAAAAAAATTATATATCTAGATTAGATAGGCTCCAGCGCCCCCCGCGACCCCAAAGGGAATAAGCGGTAGAAAATGGATGGATGGATGGAGTATCGATTCTGAATCGCACAACGTGAGAATCGCGATTCGAATTCGAAACGATTTTTTCCCACATCCCTAGCTTAGATGCAGCTGCTCGGCCATGAAAACTCATTCCATGAAGCTCTCTGCGTACTGTACGTGGGCTAATTGGAAGGTCACATGAAGTTTGGAGCTCTGTAGCAACTGACTGTGCAGAAAGTCTTTGCACTATGCGCTTCAGCATCCGCTGGCCCCTCTCTGTCAGTTTACGTGGCCTACCACTTGGTGGCTGAGTTGCTGTTGTTCCCAAACTCTTCCATTTTCTTATAATAAAGTTGACTTTGGAATGTTTGGGAGCGAGGACATTTCACGACTGGATTTGTTGCACAGGTGGCATCCTATGACAATTCCATGCTGTAAATCACTGAGCGGCCCATTCTTTCACAAATGTTTGTAGAAACAGTCTCCATGCCTAAGTGCTTGATTTTATACACCTGTGGCCGGGCCAAGTGATTAGGACACCTGATTCTGATCATTTGGATGGGTGGCTAAATACTTTTGGCAATATAGTGTATATATAAATACAAGGGTTAAAACATATATTTTTTATATATATTTAGAAGCACTCATATTAACATATTAAGTGAAAAAAAATTTTTCTTGGGAGCTTGAAATGAAAAGCATGGAAAAGGTTATGGGACGTTTGGAACATTGAAGACAAAATGCGTGCAAAGCTTTCATCAGGCTAATAATGCGTATCCCTCACTCAGATGTCCAGCTGCATCGGACACCTCTCGTCATTTACAATTTCATCGCTGGCTTTTATCCCAGAATGCGTCGTTTGCATACTAAAGGTGTGAAGAGTCCCTTCATCTGTGGTCTATTTTCCCAAAACTGATGAATATGCAGACACATGCGGGATCACCTGTGGCTCACAGCATAAATAGGTGCGGTTGTTGTTTCAGCCCGAAGATGACACATGCACCACATTTCATTGTGTTGTAGGCTTTACTCGTCATACAGGGTGGATGCAGGGCTGTTAATTGGACTCGGGGGACTTGGATCGCGGTGATGTGTGGGTCTGTGGAGGGGGAAGGTGTCCATGAGTTGATTAGAGATGCTCACCATCTTTAATTCATTACCTCCTCCTGTACTCCTGCCTGCTGGGGTATTTCCACTGATGCTTTTCTCATGACAATGATGATGTGGAATCCCCCAGAGAGGGAGGAGGAAGGTGACATTATTGTTGGAAAAGTCATATTTGGGCTTTTGTAAGGCGTCAAGGGGTGTTGATAATTAGCAATTGGCTGGCGGGAGACTGGTTCGTCATGTGTACACAATATAATTCCGATTCAAAGCTTGATTATTTAATTACAATTAACATTTTTTAAGGTATTTTTATGTAATGTACATACTATTTCGTTACTAAACAATAATGACAACAATAATGCTTAGTTTGTTTATTATTGTGGTGTAAAACTCTTGTTTTGTCCCAATAGCCTATTATTAGCAACAGTTCTTAGTAATAAATATATGGTTTCATGATACATTTTTTAGTAGTGTTTGTCAAGACGTGGACTATGGTGTGTTTGTTTTCCCGAGATGCAAGTAAAGCTGGACTGGTCATGGCGTGAAGGTAAATACATATTTATTTATAACACTCAAAGGAACAAAAAGCGCGCTCAAGGCGGATGTACAAACTTGACTAATGAAACAAAGAGACTTGCACGTGGGCAAAAAACTGTGAACAATTAAACAAAAACACTAACTGTGGCATTAATAGAAAAAACTTACTTGGACATGGCATGAAGTGCGCAGAGGTAGACAGAGTGTGACAGGGGTATGAATGCGGGATGTCACCAGAAAGACAAACTGAAAACAATAAATAATAATGATAAATGGGTTGTACTTGTATAGCGCTTTTCTACCTTCAAGGTACTCAAAGCGCTTTGACACTACTTCCACATTTACACATTCACACACACATTCACACACTGATGGAGGGAGCTGCCATGCAAGGCGCTAACCAGCACCCATCAGGAGCAAGGGTGAAGTGTCTTGCTCAGGACACAACGGACATGACGAGGTTGGTACTAGGTGGGGATTGAACCAGGGACCCTCGGGTCGCGCACGGCCATTCTTCCACTGCGCCACGCCGTCCCAATGAACTTAAATACTACAGACATGATTAACAAAAACAGGTGCGTGACTCAAAACGTGAAACCGGTGCGTGACGTGACAGGTGAAAACTAATGGGTTGCTATGGTGACAAACAAGAGTGCACAATGAGTCCAAACGTGGAACAGGTGAAACTAATGGGTAATCATGGAAACAAGACAAGGGAGTGAAAAGCCAGAAACTAAAGAGTCCAATAACTAAACAAAACAAAACATGACTAAAACAAAACATGATTACACAGACATGACAGTGTTACCTCCATCGTATAATTTTTAATACAGTTTAGTAGTTTGGTTTAAAGTACCTAATTGAAGGGCCTGTTATTTACGAACCCCAAAAGCAGTGAAGTTGGCACGTTGTGTAAATGGTCAATAAAAACAAAATACAATGATTTGCTAATCCTTTTCAACCTATATTCAATTGAATAGACGGCAAAGACAAGATACGTAACGCTCCAACTGGAAAACGTTGTTATTTTTTGCAAATATTAGCTCATTTAAAATTGGATGCTTGCAACATGTTTCAAAAAAGCTGGCACAAGTGGCAAAAAAAGACTGAGAAAGTTGAGGAATGATCATCAAACACTTATTTGGAACATCCCACAGGTGCACAGACTAATTGGGAACAGGTGGGTGCCATGATTGGGTATAAAAGCAGCTTCCATGAAATGCTCAGTCATTCACAAACAAGGATGGGGCCAGGGTCACCACTTTGTGAACAAATGCCTGAGCAAATTGTCCGACAGTTTAAGAACAACATTTCTCAACAAGCTATTGCAAGGAATTTAGGCATTTCACTATCTACGGTCCGTAATATAATCAAAAGGTTCAGAGAATCTGGAGAAATTACTGCACGTAAGCAGCTAAGCCCGTGACCTTCGATCCCTCAGGCTGTACTGCATCAAAAAGCGACATCAGTGTGTAAATGATATCAACACATGGGCTCAGGAACACTTCAGAAAACCACTGTCAGTAACTAAAGTTCGTCGCTACATCTGTAAGTGCAAGTTAAAACTCTACTATGCAAAGCGAAAGCCATTTATCAACAACACCCAGAAACGCAGCCAGCTTGGCTGGGCCCGAGCTCATCTAAGATGGACTGATGCAAAGTAGAAAAGTGTTCTGTGGTCTGACGAGTCCACATTTCAAATTGATTTTGGAAACTGTGGACGTCATGTCCTCCGGACCAAAGAGGAAAAACAACATCCGGATTGTTATAGGCGCAAAGTTGAAAAGCCAGCATCGGTGATGGTATGGGGATGTATTAGTGCCCAAGACATGGGTAACTTACACATCTGTGAAGGCACCATTAATGCTGAAAGGTACATACAAGTTTTTGGAGTAACATATGTTGCCATCCAAGCAACGTTATCATGGACGCCCCTGCTTATTTCAGCAAGACAATGCAAAGCCACGTGTTACAACAGTGTGGCTTCATAGTAAAAGAGTGCGGGTACTAGACTGGCCTGCCTGTAGTACAGACCTGTCTCCCACTGAAAATGTGTGGCGCATTATGAAGCCTAAAATATCACAACAGAGACCCCCGGACTGTTGAACAACTTAAGCTGTACATCAAGCAAGAATGGGAAAGAATTCCACCTGAGAAGCTTAAAAAATGTGTCTTCTCTGTTCCCAAACATTTACTGAGTGTTGTTAAAAGGAAAGGCCATGTAACACAGTGGTAAAAACGCCCATGTGTCAACTTCTTTGCAATGTGTTGCTGCCATTAAATTCTAAGTTAATGATTATTTGCAAAAAAAAAAACTACGTTTCTCAGTTCCAACATTAAATATCTTATCTTTGCAGTCTATTCAATTGAATATAAGTTGAAAAGGATTTGCAAATCATTGTATTCTGTTTTTATTGACGAATTACACAACGTGCCAACTTCACTGGTTATAGGTTTTGTACATGAATAAATATAAATATTTGAAATAAACAAAAAAATAATATTACTAATGATAGAATGCCATTTACTTATTGTAAAACAATTCATAAAATATACATGTCATGGTTTAATAAAACATTATTCAACATTTTAAAATAATATTACAAAAAGTCACTTTTTGTGAAGTTCTCTTTGTTGTCGACGTAATTAATAGTTGGTGAGAGTTCACCTGTCAAATGTGTATTAGTAGCAGTGGTGGTATTTGTATTTTTACATTTTAATATGGAATAGGCTCCATATCTACTGAGAGGGACAAGCGGTAGAAATGGATGGATAGATATTATATTTACAATATTACTATTATAAATATTATAATTATTATTAATAATATGACCTACATTTTTCGCAATAAATATACCTATTTATAAATGTCATATATTTACAAATGTTATATATATATATATATATATATATATATATATATATATATATATATATATATATATATATATATATAATGTGTATGTGTATATATATATATATATATATATATATATATATATATATATATATATATATATACACACACACATCATATTTTTTCATATTACTATATGTAGTTCTACTTTAATAACATTTTAAGTTGATTGTAATAATTTGTAATAAATTATTTTAGAAATATAATCATAAGTCATGTAATTCTAAATGTAGATAAATTATTACTATTTTAAATAAATATTTAAAATACATGTGACTATAATATGTAGAAATATAACTTAAATACAACTGGTTTGAATTCTCCCCAAAACATGTTGCTTAAGTAGATTTTTTCTTTTTTTACAAAATTGTATTAAAGCCTGTATTAAATTAAATCAGTAATATAAATTATTGAGTAGGTATCGAGTTGAGTGGCTGACGTGAGTGTATCTATCATAATCCACGCCTGCTTAGTAAATATTTTTATACTAATTCACTAAAAATAAGTGTATGAAATAATGCAACAAAACATAAAAAAATGACATTGAAATATATATTTTTCAAAAACATTAGAAAGTTTGTAAGTATATTTTATTGTTACTTGTTTAAAGGAGAACTACACGTTTTTGGAATCTCTCTGTAAAACAAGAAAACATATGTTTTTCTTTTTTTAATGCATTTTAATTTGTGATATACGGCAAGTACGAGGTGGCTAACAATCAAGCTAATGGGAGTCATCTATTGCGCCCATAAAGAACTCTAAAAAAACATCCAAAAACTGCCAACAATACTCCATTTACATCTCTTGACCTGAATATTAACCAAGTATTCGCAATATTGTATTATATCAGCGCAAACGCCAAGGAACTACTTTTAGATGTGGTTACAGAGACCTTATGCAGCTAATGACATACTGAGCCGATGAGCTGCTGTGTCGCCTCTGAGTTGGTGAAAGCTAACTCTAGATGATAAACCTTGCCTCTCACTTGTATGGTAGAAAGTTGTGGCCATAACCCGAGATGTTGGTGAACTTTGACATTGAATTTAGTGAGAAAGACACGAAAAGACCCTAATTTCGTAATTTTTTTTGTTTGTTTTTTGTTTTTTGTTTTTAACCTGTGTGAGGATTATGATTAATTATTCATCTAAACATAAAGATTTTAACATCCCATCAGTTGACATCCCAGTGAGAGCAGATATTGTACAGTAAGTGATTGTTATAGTGTGTTTGTCATTTGTTTCTCTTGATTAGTACTTAACAATAGTGCTGCATGCATTATCACTCAGCTTCTAAAACTTGTAGCTCATCCACATTATATTCAGGCTCAAAAATATAAAATTTTGGACCATAATTTGTCCCAAAGTAGTCATTGTTGTCTGTCATGAGGTATACCATGATTAGCAGTTATTTTGTTGAGGAATAAGTGAACTTGGTGATGCGTCTGTGAAATGAATGCTCCACCGAATGATTAAAATGAGCAAAATATGTAAATATTACATGTTGTTATGAATGTGCATGTTACTACATTACATACGTACAGCATGTACTGTATATACAACGTTGATGAAGGTTTTTGGATGTTTTTAGAGTGCTTTTTAGGAGCAATAGACACAATGCCCTAATGATTCCTATTACCTCCACTGTTAGCTGACTTTTGCCAGTGTTTATTTTAGAGATGTCCGATATATTATCGGCCGATAAATGCTTTAGAATGTAATATCGGAAATTATCGGTATCGTTTTTTTTTATTATCGGTATCGTTTTTTTTATTTTATTTTATTTTTTTTATTTTTTTTTATTAAATCAACATAAAAAACACAAGATACACTTACAATTAGTGCACCAACCCCAAAAACCTCCCTCCCCCATTTACACTCATTCACACTCATTCACACAAAAGGGTTGTTTCTTTCTGTTATTATTATTCTGGTTCCTACATTATATATTATCAGGATCCAAGATGGCTGCCGGCTAGATGCACTGAGTCATACAGCTCCAACAATTCATGAAAAATCTTGAATATAAGTTGACATCCATCCAGCAGAGCAACATCTTCATGTTTATAAGGAAGATAAACATTGAACTGCCGGATCAATTTTGTGATTTTGGACTTGTTGGAGACTTTTTGATGACATGTGCTTCAATGCACTGACAAGCCATCAATACTGGATTGCCTGGAATCAGAAAGTATTCTGAAAGATCAACTGGATTCTAAAAGTACTTTTCCTCTCTAAAGAATGGCAACTAAGAAGTTGGCAGAAGAAATGGAAGAGGTGGAAAAAGTCTCTGAATTTCATGTCAGAGGAACTGAGCAAAGTAGCAAAACAGCAAACGGGCCTTCTGGACTTAATTGATGAAATTAAGCAGCTGAAGGCAATAATCAAAGACAAAGACAAGAAGATTGAAGAGCTTGAAAGAAGAGTGGACGATCTAGAGCAGTACTCCAGGATGGATGACCTGGTGATTTCTGGGCTTGAGACAAGCCACCGCTCCTATGCTCGGATCACAGCAGGTGACAAGGAGGGAGAAGGTGCACCAAGAGGTGAACTGCACACGCTTGAGCAGCAAGTCATCAACTTCTTCAATAACAAAGGAATTCCTGTATGCAGTTCAAGTATAGCTGCATGCCACACCATTCCACTGAAACAAAACAACCGATCCAACATCATCATCCGTTTTGTGAGTAGAAAACATAAAATTGAAATGCTTAAGCTGGGAAAAAATTTGAAAGGCACTGGAGTGTATGTAAATGAGCACCTCACAAAGAGAAACGCAGAAATTGCAAGACAAGCCAGGATCTTGAAAAAGGGAAAGCGAATTCAGGATACATGGACAAGGAACTGTAAAGTAATGATCAGATTGAATGGTCCACCAGAACAAGCAAGGGTATTAGTGGTCAGAGACATGAAGGAACTTGAACAATATAAATGAAAAAGATGATGATGATAAACAAGTGGAATAGTGGGGAAAAGTTCCTTGTTGGCTATGTACTGTGTGCAGAGAAACAGTGTGGACAACCAACATGACGGAAGAACAAATGAGCTGCACAAAATTCAAGTCTTTTGACTTTCATGATCATAAATGCTATGAGTTAGAAAATAACATTGACCCAGATATTCGCTTCTATCAGGACTCTAATGTGGACTGTGAGTATTATACTGAAGAACAGTTTAATTCAAATGTTAAAATGGAAGGGGTTTCTGTGATTCATTTCAACAGCAGGAGTCTTTACAGTAACTTTTCCAAAATTAAAGAGTATCTTAAACAAATACAGCAAAGGTTTACCGTAATAGCAATTTCAGAGACTTGGTTGAGTGATAGTAAGGAATTACTGGATGGGTTAGAGGGATATGAAATGTTTTGGCAAAACAGGATGAACAAAAGGGGAGGAGGTGTTGTATTGTTTGTGATGTCCTCTCTCAAATGTAGGCTGATTGCTGACATGACAACTGCTATTGACAATATGATGGAATGTGTAACTATTGAAATCAGTGTTGAAAGATCCAAAAACATATTCATTAGTTGTATTTATATAACTCCAGGATCATGCATTGATCAATTTAATAAGAAAATGTTTGAGTTATATGAAAGACTTAATGATAAGGTGATCTTGATTTGTGGTGACTTCAACATTGATTTGATGAAATTTAATGATCACATGAAAACTACTGATTTTGTTAATCTTATGTTTAGCTTGAGTTTCTTTCCACTAATTGTAAAACCTAGCAGAATAACAAAGGACAGCTTAACACTGATTGACAATATTTTTATAAATGTATTTGATGGGAATAGAAAAAGTGGACTCTTGGTGACTGATGTAAGTGATCACTTGCCTGTCTTTACAGTGATCCAAATGAACAAGGAGCAAAACTTACAAACAAAAAGACAAATAAATAACTTTGTTAGAATAAAATCACCAGAAGCAGTTAAGGCATTCAAGGCGGATCTTTTAAATCAGGATTGGCAAAATGTTTTTGTGGAGGATACTAATGAAGCATACGATACATTCCTGGATATATTTCTGACAATTTATGACCGTCATTGTCCATTAAGAGAATATAAGCAAAATACTAAAAAGAGGGAGAAACCATGGATAACAAGGGGTTTAGTAAAAGCCTGTAAAAAAAAAAAGGCTTTACAAGGAATTTATTAAGCATCGAACAAAGGAAAGTGAGGACAAATATAAAAAGTATAAAAACAGATTGACATGTATCATGAGGCTGCAACAAAAAAACTATTATGAACAATTGCTGCATAAACATAAAAATAACATTATTGAAAACTGGGATGTGCTTAATACTATGATTAAAAAATCTAGCAAAAAGGATTTTACAGCTTATCTGGTAAAAGATGACAACTCAATTATTGAAAATATAGAAGAAATAGCTGAGGAATTCAATAAATTTTTTGTGAATGTTGGCCCAAATTTGGCAAAAAATATTAAGTTTAATATGAATGATGAAAAAAAGTTAAGGCGTGTATCTGACATTAAAAATTCAATGTTTCTTGGCGGAGTTTGTGAAAGTGATGTGTTAGAAGTGGTAAGAAAGTTTAAAAACAAAAAATCTGTCGATGGTAACAACGTGGATATGTCACTTATTAAAGAAGTGATGAATTGTGTCCTGAAGCCGTTTACTTATATATGTAATACATCTTTATCAACTGGAACTTTTCCTGACAAAATGAAAATTGCTAAAGTTATTCCGATTTATAAAAATGGTGATAAACATATGGTCTCAAATTATAGACCTGTGTCTCTACTACCTCAATTTGCAAAAATTCTTGAGAAATTATTTGTAAATAGACTTGATAAGTTCATTGACAAACATGAGCTACTGAATGACCATCAGTATGGGTTCAGGAGTAATCGATCTACATCCCTAGCAGTGATGGACTTTGTAGAAAACGTAGCTACAGCAATAGAAAAAAAGCAACACACCGTTGGAGTATTTATTGATTTATGTAAAGCTTTTGACACAATCGATCATTCCTTACTTCTGCAAAAATTGGAAAACTATGGCATAAGAGGTGTTTCACAAGAGTGGTTAAGTAGTTATTTAAGTAATAGATCTCAATATGTGGAAATCAATAAGACTAAATCACAGCCAAAAAGAGTAACTTGTGGGGTTCCACAAGGCTCGGTATTGGGACCTAAGTTATTTATACTATATTTAAATGATATTTGTTCAGTATCTAATAAATTGAAATTTATTATGTTTGCAGATGATACAAATGTATATTGTTCAGGAGAAGACTTGAAGGAAGTGTTGAGGGTAATAGAGGTTGAGTTGTTTCAGCTAAAAAAATGGTTTGATATCAATAAGTTATCATTAAATGATAAGAAAACTAAATTTATGGTGTTTAGTGGTGCAAGAACAAATCGTGAAGTAAAACTAAAATTAAATCAAGTGGAAATTGATAGAGTATATGAAACTAAATTCTTGGGAATAATAATTGATCATAAATTATGTTGGAAACCGCATATTGAATATATAAAGGGAAAAATATCCAAATCCATTGCCATTCTTTATAAAGTAAAACACATGCTGAATAAGAAATGTTTGCATATGTTATATTATTCTTTTATTTTTCCATATTTAACATATTGTGTTGAAGTTTGGGGAAATGTTTATAGAACAAACATAGACCCAATAATTAAACTTCAAAAAAGGGTAATAAGAATAATACACAAAGCGTGCTACTATGAACATACCAATCCATTATTTATAAGTTCTAATGTGTTAAAATTTTCAGATATTGTGTTTTTAAAAACAATGGAAATTATGTTTCGAGTAAAGAACAACAGCCTTCCAGCTTGTATGCTTAGGTTATTTCAATTAAGAGGAGAAACCCATAATTTACGGGGGGTATTGATTTTTGAAATAGGTAAAGCAAGAACGAATATTAAATACAAATGTATTTCAGTTTTAGGAGTTAAATGGTGGAATAAGCTCAGTGATGAGTTGAAGACATGTACTTCTTTGTTAAGGTTTAAGAAAACATTGAAAGGTGAGATAATTGAAAATTATAAAATATAGTAACAATTACTTTCATTCCATTGATTTTTTTTTAATTTTTTTAACATTGATGTTCCAGGTAATCTTATTTTCAGTGAAGGTATAGGATAGGCAAATATAAGCTTTGGCTTCAGTCTATTCCTTTTTCGGTCATGCTTTTTCTTTTCTTTTCTTTTCCTTTTGTGTGTAAATGTGTATGATTGTTATACTGTATATGTATAGTCTGTACTTTTAAACTGGTCACACAAAATGGTTAATGGTTGATGGTTGATTATATGACCGAAATAAACTTATTTCATTCACTTATTTCATTCATATATCAATATATATCAATACAGTCTGCAAGGGATACAGTCCGTAAGCACACATGATTGTGCGTGCTGCTGGTCCACTAATAGTACTAACCTTTAACAGTTCATTTTACTCATTTTCATTAATTACTAGTTTCTATGTAACTGTTTTTATATTGTTTTACTTTCTTTTTTATTCAAGAAAATGTTTTTCATTTATTTATCTTATTTTATTTTTATTTATTTTTTTAAAAGGACCTTATCTTCACCATACCTGGTTGTCCAAATTAGGCATGATAATGTGTTAATTCCACGACTGTATATATCGGTATCGGTTGATATCGGTATCGGTAATTAAGGGTTTGGTCAATATCCGAATATCGGATATTGGCAAAAAGCCATTATCGGACATCCCTAGTTTATTTACAATTTAGAATGGGGGGAAAAAAAGGCAAATGTGTTTTTGTCGCACAAAAATTGTGAATGATCGGTTAAAAAAAAAAAAAAAGTGCAGTTCCCCTATAAATATGTTGGTATGTTTATGACACAATCATTTCTTTGTGTAATTTTAATAATGTACATTTTGTCTGCCTTTTTTTTTAAGAGTCCCTGCTTGACTCTTTTTTTATTTTTTTATTATTGATTCAACAGCCTTCAATCGGCCATGTGTCCTCATTGTTATCTGTGCTATTAATATGGAACAAGCTGCACTTCAATGATAGCTTAGATGAAGAGAGGGAGTGTGTATGGTTTTTCATGGACCACAGGCACCCACCACAAGACTCCAAATCATAGTCGTCAGACCATGTGTTCCCCTTGTGGATCAATTGGCTATAAATTGTGACTAAAAATAAAAGCCTAATCTGAAATCTCTTCTAGTGCCTTTTTCACTTACGTGACCAAACCATCTGGTGGAGCTGCTCTCAACAAGGAGTACATGAGTGGATGACGGGGCGCACACCCACACAGAAAAACCACGCACAGAAATATTGTGTACATTTAGGATGCAGGCAAAGCAGGACATTGATCCGAAGTAGGGTTGGGGAGCTATTTCTGGGCCGGAGCTTGCTTTCTATTTTTACCATGCCGTGCCATAAAAGGTTATTGAGGAAAATATTCAGAATTTATTTAAATAACATAATCTCTTTACAATGAAGTTTTCTTAAAAAAAAAAAAAACAACAACAAATAATTATACATATACTGTCCAAAACTTGGACAGTTTCCTTTAACTGTCCAAGTTAAAGGAAATGGCAGGCTGTCTTCTTTTAATAGATTCATTCCGATCTTTGCTAGGTAATGTTTGCTGTGGTCTGGAACAACATGGCACACAAACAACTATCAGACATGCAGCCAATATTACATACAGATAATGTGTTATGAGACATGCAAAACTAAATTATATACTAAGAGGATAAAAGTAAAGGATATTACAATATATATATATATATATATATATATATATATACAATTAAAATTTAAATATATATGCATACTGTATATATATATATATATATATATATATATATATATATATATATATATATATATATATATATATATACATACATACGTACATATTGTCATGTTTGTGTGATCATGTTTTGTTTTAGTCATGTTCGGTTTTGTTTTTGGACTCTTTGTGCACTTTTGTTTGTTTTGTCACCATAGCAACCCTTTAGTTTTCACCTGTCATATCACACACCTGTTTCACGTTTTGAGTCACGCACCTGTTTTCACTGATCATGTCACTGCTATTTAAGCCTGTCTGTTTCTGTTGTTTGTCCTGGTGACATTATCCTTTCATACCATGCTTCTTCTGACACCCCTGCTCCCTCGTTTTGTCTTCATGCTACCATAGTTCCATGCCAAGTAAGTTTTTGTTTATTCTTCATAGTTTCTGCCTTTGTGCAAGTTTTGTTTCATTAGTCAAGTTTGTTCTCCGCCATTGTGCGCGCCTTTTGTTTGCTTCCTTTTTTGTAGTCTGTTAGTGTTAAAATAAAAATATGTACTTACATTCACGTCTTGCCCGTGCCAACTTTCCTTTGCATTCCGGGAAAACAAACCCCAAGGACCACGTATTGACACATATATATACTGTATATATATATGTATGTATGTATATGTGTGTGTGTATGTGTGTGTATGTGTGTATGTCTGTATGTATGTATGTATATAATGTGTATGTATATGTATATATATAATGTGTATGTATGTATATATATATTGTGTGTGTGTGTGTGTGTGTGTGTGTGTGTGTGTATGTATATATATATATATATATATATATATATATATATATATATATATGTTTATATATAATGTATGCATATATATAATGTGTGTGTGTGTGTGTGTGTGTGTGTGTGTGTGTGTGTGTATATATAAATATATATATATATGTGTATATATATATACTGTATATATTTTTTATTTTTTTATTTTTTCCAATTAAACTTTAATTATCTGTGTTTATTTATATATTATATATTTAGTGATTAACTATAAATGTGGTTTAAAAATATATTATATTTCACGTAGTAAAGGAAAAGTAAGTGGATGTGAATCTTACCACAACTCACGATTCGATTCCAATTTTTGGGGGGACGATTCAATTCAGAATCAGTTCTCGACTCAACACGGTTCTGTCAGGCCCGCTTCTGACAGTTTGGTAATGTTTGTGTTTTCCTGTATTGAATTGAATTGAATAGCTTTATTTGATTAAGTGCTAATCAAATACAGCTATTCAATTCAAATGTGTCAAACTCAAGGCCCGGGGGTCAGACTTGGCCCGCCACATCATTGTACGTGGCCCGCGAAAGCCAGGGAAAAATATGTGTTAGTAAAATACTTTTTTTTTTTTTTTTTTTCACTAAATGCAAATAATTATTTCGATTTTGACAGGAAATAATGCTTCTAAACGTTTTCTAATCATGCCAAATATTACATTATTATATAGCGTATTACAAAAATATGTTAGTAAAGATAACATTAGTTTGTACATGAAAAAATTTAATAATCAAGTGCATAGGCAATGGTGTAATAATATGAGGTGATTACTGGGACAAATTTATATCAATACTGTTAATATATATATATATATATATATATATATATATATATATTTTATTTTTTATTTTTTTATTTTTTTTTAATCAGATCAATTAGAATGTTGATTAATCACAGGTTATTGCCAGCCTGCATAATTTCAATTTTTTTTTTTTTAAAAGCGGCCCTTAGGCGCCATAAAAAACCGACACACATTTACAGACAATATCGTAAATATAACTTACAATAAATATTGACAATAAAACAATCAACTTAAAATGAACAGCTGAGCATGCACATAACACTTGTTCTGTGCTTTTTCCTGTCCAGCGCTCTTATTTCGGTTTGTTTCCTGTCACTGCACCTCTGTTCTGAGCGCTGCCTCCCTCACCTGTCTTTGAATGGCACTCCAGACACACCTGTTACCTGTGGCCAGTCAGGCTTCTTTACAGGACTGGATCATTCTACCTTATTTTCCAGACCATAGGGAGCACCGGATTATAAGGCGCACTGCCGATAAATGGTCTATGTTTTATCTGTTTTCATATATAAGGCGCACCGGATTATAAGGCGCATTAAAGGAGTCATTTTATTATTATTTTTTCTAAATGGAAAATACTTCCTTGTGATCTACATAACATGTAATGGTGGTTCTTTGGTCAAAATGTTGCATAGATGATGTTTTACAGATCATCTTCAAGCTGCTTTCTGACAGTCGCTTCCGGATGCGCCGTTTAGTGGGCGGTCTTATTTACGTGGCTCACCTTCGACAGCGTCTTCTCCCCGTCATCTTTGTTGTAGCGGTGTAGCGTGCAAAGACGGGTGTTGAAGAAGTGTCAAAAGATGGCGCTAACTGTTTTAATGACATTCAGACTTTACTTCAATCAATAACGGAGCAGCATCTCCTCATCCGGAAACAACAAAAAACGTCCGACCGGAACTCTCTAATAACTAAAGTTTCTTGGGTGAATAATGTAAACTCACTACACCGGTATGTTTTAGCGCTTTCATGGCGAGTGTACTGACAGATATAAGTAAGAACTTTACACTACTTTATATTAAAAATGGCAACAGCAGAGGATGAATGTTCCATAACAAGAAGATAGAGAGAAAAAAAGAAGGTTATTGACTACATCATCGTCACGGACTACAATTTTTCAGGATTTATGCAGATCCCAAATACACATCAGCAGGTACCAGAAGGTAAAACAATTTTCTTTTGCATAATATTGCGAAACAAAATGCCAGATAATGTCTTACCTTATACACACACCATAATAATACTCCTATGTTTAATGCGCCGACCATCCATCAAGCGGCGCGTCCTCATAGCCTACCAAAGTCGTACTAAAACATTTTGATAGATTTTTGAGCGCCGTGTGTAATGTTCTATATTTTCAATGGAACATATAAAATGTTGGTGTTGTTTACTTGAGTCATATTGCAGTCTACACTTATCTCTTATGTGTGACTGCCATCTACTGGTCACACTTATCATTACACCATGTACCAAATAACATTGCTTCGAGGTCGGTAAGCAAAACCAGAATTATTCCGTACATAAGGCGCACCGGGTTATAAGGCGCACTGTCGAGTTTTGAGGGGGGGGGAAGGATTTTAAGTGCGCCTTATAGTCCGGAAAATACAGTACTTGTTAGTTGGCTTCCTGTGCACCTCCTTGTTGCCAATAAATAGACTTTTACCTGCACATTGTTTGCTATTACCGCATCTTTGGGGTCACGCTACAAACCTCGACAGATTCTCTATTCAAACCAATCCTCACAATATGTTATTTGGTATAAAAATTGCAATAACACCTTTTCAACAATAGGTGACAGGTTAAAAATGTCCATCTGGTCGCTGATGTAAACAATTTCTTATTTTATTCTATTTTTTGTAAATTATTTCTTTAAATGAATCAATTTTTTTAGCACTTGTATTTAATATCTTTAGGAATATTTTATTCAGTAATTAAAATGTTAGATGACACAATTTTAAAGTAAATATATCACCGCCAACACAGTATTGAACTATATAGTATAGTAGGGATGTGACTCTTATAACAGCTCACGATTCGATTTCGATTCTTGGGTTGAAGATCCGATTCAGAATCGATTGTCGATATCAGTAAAAAAAAAAAAACAAATTTAGTTTAGTTTAGATAATAATGACTCATATATTGGAATATGGGATCCATTATTCAAATTTGTTTTAACTATTGAATTAATCTAAAATATGACTTTTTTTTTTTATCTTTGTGTCAAGCTTATGAGATGTAATGCAAGTGTAAGCCACTGTGACACTATTGTTCTTTTTTTAATTGTTTTTATTAAATGTTTTAAATGGCTGTGATGATAATGTAAATGAGGGATTTCTAATCACTGCTAGGTTGGAATTCTTAATTAATATTGATACTGTTGTGGATATTATTCATTTTTGTTTGACTACTTTTGGATTGTTTTGTGTCATGTTTGTGTGTCCTCTCAATTGCTCTGTTGATTGATATTCTTAATGTTGCTGGGCGGGATTTAGTTTTGGAATCGGATTTGTATTATTATGGTATTATTGTGCATTATTTTGTTGGGGGGGGGGGGGAGAACAATCGATTCTCGATTCAAACCAATTGTCACAATATATTATATATTATGGTAAAACCTTTCTAAAACAGGTTACAGGCTACGAAAACTTCTCTGGTGTTTAATGTATACATTTTATTTTATATATATATAATCGATATTTGAAAAATTATGAATTTATTTAGAATCAAAGGAGAATTGCGATTCGGCTGTGAATCAATTATTTTCAGCACCCCTAGAATTAAATCAAATCAAATCAAATTAACTTTATTTATAAAGCACATTTAAAATTTACCAAGAATGTTTTGGAATATTTTCTAAAGTAATTACAGTTTTCTGTCACCCAGCAGTGAGGGATGTCTTGTCTTGGTTTTTTCTGTCTTGTGATTTGCATGTGTTAGTTTGAAAAGTAACTCTCCTCTCGTTTCAGGTCACTTGCCCTTCCTTTTGTGTCATCAGTCTGACGTCATCCCTGTTCCCTGATTGTTTCCACCTGTTCCCTACTACCCTCATGTGTTTTATAAGCCCACTCCTCCCTTTGTTCTGTGCCAGATTGTCTCGTTTATTCGTGCCTCTCTAGCCTCCATGTCAATGCCTTGCCTTGCCTTGCCCTTGCCTCGTCTTGTGTTTATGTTCCTTGATCCTGAATCCCTTTGTTGCTATTTTGAGTTTTCCTTTCTTACTCCTCAGCAGAGTGATTTTTTTGTTTTTTAGTTTATTCAACCGAAGTGGTGAGTTATCAATTTTTTTTTTATTCTTTCCTCAAATTTTTGAGTGACAATTTTTGTTAAACTTTATTAGATTAGATAGTATAGAATTTTTCATAGCTGTTGTTTCTTCCTCCTGTTGGAGCGTTTTTTGTTAATAAATGTTATAGCATATACGGCGCCAATTATAGTTTGTCTTTGCTTTTGTGTTTTCCTCCGTTCGGAGTGATTTTCGGTTGTTCCTATTTTTTGGAACCTTTTTCGCCGACTAGTTTTTTTGGTTAATTTAGATATTGTAATTCCTTGACTTTGGAGGTGAAAGGAATCTGTCAAAATAAAAGCCTGTCAAAGTTCCCTACTCTGCATCTGAGTCATATCCTTTTTACCAAGCCTGACATGGATATGGCCTGATAAACGTATTTTTATTTATTTATTTATTTGTAATAATTGTTTTTTTTAAATTTTATAATCAGAATATATAAAAATCAGGTTTTGGATGTGAATACAAAAATGTCAGCACCCTCTATTATTTCAAATATTTAGGAATATTTTTAGATGACACAATAAAAAAATAAAAAATAAATCCAACTTGTAAGAAATTTTTTTTAAAATTCAGATTTTTTTTAAACATATATTTTTAATTCCAAAATAATCAATTATAATTGAACAATAAAATATATATTTACATAAAAATTAAAGAAAATGTATAGGTCCATGACTCTCGCCAGATGTCTGATGGGATAGGCTCCAGCTAATGAGGACAATAATTCTCTAAAGGTCTGGACACCTGTGTATTAGGACGTCCCTGCACCAATTAGTCATGTCTTATGGGTGCATATTAATTATCTTGTATAAATCACCAGATATTAAAAAACATTTCACCTGGATAAATCTCCACACCCTTTTCTCTGGGATGTGTGACCACCGCAGGGTCACAGGGGGTTGTCTTATTTTTCACCATAGCAACGTCCCCCTGGCAACCTGGCTAAGAGAGCCAGTTATATTGATGGTACAACACCATCACGGCACCTCTTGTCCTCTAGCGTCTCCCTCGCCCTAACCTCGGCAAGCGTGTGTTTGCATGTCGAGTCAGCAGCCGCAGCATCAGCACCCGGAGACGTTATTGTCATCATCTGGTAAGTATTGCCCTTTTTTTTCTTTTTTTTTTAGCATATTGCTGCATTTTTTTTTATTACCTGTTGCTCACATCCTTTTTTTTTTTTTGTCCATAACTGCAGGAAAACACATCCTGGTCTTCGTCTTGTCGTTAGTCAGTGCTCCGAGAGGAGAGCGGGGGTCAAAC
>NC_084564.2:27290000-27325000 GCF_033978685.3 Nerophis lumbriciformis
GCTTATTTCAGTAAGACAATGCCAAGCCACGTGTTACATCAACGTGGCTTCATAGTAAAAAAGTGTGGGTACTAGACTGGCCTGCCTGTAGTCCAGACCTGTCTCCCAATGAAAATGTGTGGCGCATTATGAAGCCTAAAATACCACAACAGAGACCCCTGGACTGTTGAACAACTTAAGCTGTACATCAAGCAAGAATGGGAAAGAATTCCACCTGAGAAGCTTAAAAAATGTGTCTCTTCAGTTCCCAAACGTTTACTGAGTGTTGTTAAAAGGAAAGGGCATGTAACACAGTGGTGAACATGCCCTTTCCCAACTACTTTGGCACGTGTTGCAGCCATGAAATTCTAAGTTAATAATTATTTGCAAAAATATAAATAAAGTTTATGAGTTTGAACATCAAATATGTTGTCTTTGTGGTGCATTCAATTGAATATGGGTTGAAAAGGATTCGCAAATCATTGTATTCCGTTTATATTTACATCTAAAACAATTTTCCAACTCATATGGAAACGGGGTTTGTAGTATGGGAATGTATACATGTATGTATGAATGAGGAAGAAGGGAGGGGACTCTGGTTAACACTCCAATACAGTAGGTGGGGGTAATACCATTTTAAAGATCCTTCCATTTTCTACCGCTTGTCCCTCTCGGAGTCGCGGCGGTGCCGGACATATATAGTTGTTTGGAATGCTCCCCGAAACTTCTTGCTTTTTTGTTTTAAAACCATAACTAATACATTGTTGAGGTGTTAGTCTATCTTTATGACCACCATCCATCCATTTTCTACCGCTTATTCCCTTTGGGGTCGCGGGGGGCGCTGGAGCCTATCTCAGCTGCATTCGGGCGGAAGGCGGGGTACACCCTGGACAAGTCGCCACCTCACCACAGATTTTTTAAATTACAATAATAAATTATTTAAAAATAAATATTGATTTAATAATACTTTATTTAAAAATGAATTAAAATAAATAAATTAAAATAATTGTATTAAATTACAAAAAAATAAAATGTTTTTATTAATACAGAAAATGTTTTTATACTATCCATCCATTCATTTTTTCTACCGCTTGTCCCTTTTGGGGTCGCGGGAGGTGCTGGAGCCTATCTCAGCTGCATTCGGGCGGAAGGCGGTGTACACCCTGGACAAGTCGCCGCCTCATCACAGATTTTTTAAATTACAATAATAAATTATTTAAAAATAAATATGTATTTAATGATACTTTATTTAAAAATGAATTAAAATAATTGTATTAAATTAGAAAAAAAAATTAAGAAAATGTTTTATACTAATCCACTAAAATTGTCATTATAACATTATGAAAAAAAATGTCGCAAAAATACAAATAAAAAATTAATACATAATTTACAACAGTATATTTTATTATTTATTATAAGGGACAGCGTGGGGAAGTTGGGAGAGTGGCCGTGTCAGTAACCTGAGGGTTCCTGGTTCGATCCCCACTTTCTACCAACCTCGTCACGTCCGTTGTGTCCTTGAGCAAGACATGTCACCCTTGCTCCTGATTGGTCGCGGTTAAGGCCTTGCATGGCAGCTCCCGCCATCAGTGTGTGAATGTGTGTGTGTGTGTGAATGGGTGTATGTGGAAAAAGTGTCAAAGCGCTTTGAGTACTTTGAAGGTAGAAAAGCGCTATACAAGTATATTTACCTTTTAAGTATTTTTGATACGTTTATGGTCATTCTGCAAATCAACACAATCGATTCTTCTTCTCTATGCACCTTTAACGTAAAAAACAAAAAGAAGAATAAGGTGTGTTCTTCCCAGGTGGTGTTCAGTCGGCACTGCAGTCCTTGTGACATTAAGGAACTTCTATGTTCTTCCTCCAACATTCCCAGGTGGGTACTAACCGGTGTGCATGTGAAACATAATCATTATTTTTACTACTTTTATCGTTTATTCCTGTTAATAATGTATTTCAAAGCAACACGAAAGTGGAAAAAGGTATGAAAAAAATTGTATATATAGGTTTTTGGCCTCTTACTAATCTATCACCCACTTGCACTTCACACTCCAACCCAGCAGGGGGCAGTGTATGACCATACGATAACTGCGTGTAGCCTTATTAAGGGGATGAAAGAAGCGAAACGATTTAGCGTTAAGGTTACGACAATAAAGCCTTTTTTTTTTTGCACTACTTCTTTGCCTCAGCTAGAGTAAGTTTAACATGAGTTTAGCGAATATAGTGTGAAAATGAGTGTCTTTGAAGTAACTGAGGACTTTATTGTTTATGTACAGGAACACAGCTATCATGATGGTGGATCCTGAAGGCGCCTTGGTATCCATAGACCCCACCATGCCCTCCAACTCTCCCAAGTAAGCACTTTAATATTGCATAATTGTGTGAATGTTCCAAAGCATTCACATATATGATTTTCTACACCGAAATTCATCTATTTAGTATTATTATCAATATTGTGTGAATGTTCCAAAGCATTCACACACATGCTTTTCTACACCAAAATGCATCTATTTATTATTATTATTATTATTATTATTGCGTGAATGTTCCAAAGCATTCACACATATGCTTTTCTACACTAAATTCCATCTATTTATTATTATTATGTGAATGTTCCAAAGCATTCACACATATGCTTTTCTACACTAAATTCCATCTATTTATTATTATTATGTGAATGTTCCAAAGCATTCACACACATGCTTTTCTACACAAAAATGCATCTATTTATTATTATTATTATTATTATTGTGTGAATGTTCCAAAGCATTCACACACATGTTTTTCTACACCAAAATTCATTTATTTATTATTATTACCTGGGGATAGGTTGATTGGCAACACTAAATGGTCCCTAGTGTGTGAATGTGAGTGTGAATGTTGTCTGTCTATCTGTGTTGGCCCTGTGATGAGGTGGCGACTTGTCCAGGGTGTACGCCGCCTTCCGCCCAAATGCAGCTGAGATAGGCTCCAGCACCCCCCGCGACCCCAAAAGGGACAAGCGGTAGAAAATGGATGGATGGATTATTATTATTATTATTGTGTGAATGTTCCAAAGCATTCACACATATGATTTTCTACACCGAAATTCATCTATTTATTATTATTATTATTGTGTGAATGTTCCAAAGCATTCACACATGATTTTCTACACCGAAATTAATCTATTTAATATTATCATCAATATTGTGTGAATGATCCAAAGTATTCACACACATTCTTTTTTCCACCAAAATGCATCTATTTATTATTATTATTATTATTATTATTGTGGGAATGTTCCAAAGCATTCACACATATGCTTTTATACACAAAAATGCATCTATTTATTATTATTATTAGTAGTAGTAGTAGTAGTAGTATTGTGTGAATGTTCCAAAGCATTCACACACATGTTTTTCAACACCAAAATTAATTTATTTATCATTATTACCTGGGGATAGGTTGATTGGCAACACTAAATGGTCCCTAGTGTGTGAATGTGAGTGTGAATGTTGTCTGTCTATCTGTGTTGGCCCTGTGATGAGGTGGTGACTTGTCCAGATGCAGCTGAGATAGGCTCCAGCACCCCCCGCGACCCCAAAAGGGACAAGCAGTAGAAAATGGATGGATGGATTATTATCATTATTGTGTGAATGTTCCAAAGTATTCACACATGTATGCTTTTCTACATCAAAATGCATCTATTTTTTATTATTATTATTATTGTGTGGATGTTCCAAAGCATTCACACATATGTTTTTCTACACCAAAATGAATTAATTTATTATTATTATTATTATTGTTGTGTGAATGTTCCAAAGCATTCACACATATATGCTTTTCTACACCAAAATGCATCTATTTATTATTATTATTAATATTGTGTGAATGTTCCAAAGCATTCACACATATGCTTTTCTACACCAAAATGCATCTATTAATTGTTCTTATTAATATTAGGTGAATGTTCCAAAGCATTCACACACATGCTTTTTCTACACCAAAATGCATCTATTTGTTATTATTAATATTGGGTGAATGTTCCAAAGAATTCACACATCTGCTCTTACACCAAAATGCATCTATTTACTAGTATTATTATTGTGTGAACGTTCTAAAGCATTCACACATATGCTTTTTTTACACTAAAATTCATCTATTTATCATTATTCTTCTTCTCCAGATTTTGGCGTGCACTACCTCTACATTTTTCATCCGATTCAAACCGTTCCTACTTCAAACTGTTCAGCCTATTTGGAACCGTGGCTTTTCATCGACAAATTCCAAAATTTCCCAGATTTCCCAGAATTTCAGGTTTTCCGGGACATTTTTCCCATTCAAACTGAAATGGCCATTTTTCAAACTTTCACCATTTCCACATTTTTCAAACAATTCACACCATTTCACCTTCAACATATTCTACTCATCCTGGACATTCAAACTATAATTTTCCCAAGTTCAAAAAAATTCCAGCAATTCCCAGTTTTCCAAACCCTATTTTCACCCTTTTTTCTGTCGACTACTGCTTTCATATTTTTCAACCCACTTCAACCATTCCACAGTCAAAACATTCTTCTTAATCAGGACAAAATACAAAGTTGTTTTTTGAACAATCCCGGTTTTCCCAAAATTCCAGGAAATCCGTAATACCATTTATCAATTAAAAATGTTACTAGTTCAACATTTCAAAAATTCCAACAAAAACTCATTCAGAACATACAAGTTTTATTTTCAAAAAAATCCCCGCTTTTCATGAAATTCCCATTGAAATGAATGAGACATTTTCCAACTTCCACAACTCCAACAGTTTTTATCCAATTCAGACTGTTCCAACTTCAAAATATTCAGTCTGTTCAGGAATTGTGTGCTGTCCTTCAACACTTGTTTTTAAAAATTCCCGGATTTGCCAGAATTCACTGTTTTTAGGGACATTTTCCCCATTCAAAATTAATTGAATTGCTGTTTTCCTTTGAATTCCTGAAAGTTGCCTTTTTTGGACTGTGATGTCCACATAGGAGAAAACAGGGGCCTCCATGTTGGGGTTTACCGAAAACCCACACATACCGATCAATACCTACTTTTTGACTCACACTACCAACCGGAACACAAACTGGTTGTTATCAGAACCCTTATACACACAGGTGATAATGTTCCTACCAGCCCACAGGCCAAAGACAGAGAGCAAAGGTCAAAGGTTTTGAGGGAAGCCCTCAAAACGTGGTTGCCTTAGCTGGTTGTTTGTGAAAAGTGCATCCAGTTCCAGAAATAACAAGAACAGAGTGGATGAGGAGGAAAAAGATGACAGACGCAAAAATATTGTCATTCCATATATATCAAGTATATCTGAGAAATTCAGAATAATTTTGAACCAAAACAACATCCCAGTATACTTCAAACCAGGCAACACCCTGAGACAGAGACTGGTGCATCCTAAAGACCGGACACCCCATACCCACAAAAACAATCTGGTGTATGCTATCCAGTGTAATGATTAAATTCACTGATTCATATATTGGGGAAACAAAACAACTATTAAGCCAAACTCTTCATGCCAAGACTCAGCTGTCTACCTGCACCTATGGGAGAAACAACACTCCTTTGAGAACAAACATGTACAGATTCTGGACAAGGAGGACGGATGGTTTGATTGATTGATTGATTGATTGAAACATTTATTAGTAGATTGCACAGTACAGTACATATTCCGTACAATTGACCACTAAATGGTAACACCGAATACGTTTTTGAACTTGTTTAAGTCGGGGTCCACGTTACGATTGTGGTACGAAAGAGGAGTGAGGGAAGCCATCCATGTCAAGGTTGAAAAACCATACCTGAACAGAGGAGGTGGTCTGCTACACCACTTGTCTCCCACATACAACACCGTCCTTTCAACCATTCCTGGTTGAAAAGACTATGCAATTTAGCCTCCAACAAATAAGAGGGGTTGGAAAGAATGCCATGGTAGTAGTCGATCCACAGCGATCGTTCTGCCACACAATACCTTGACGCTAACGAGGGGAATATACACTTCAACGACTGTCGTTGGCTTTGACAGTAGGATTACAACAGTTATTTTTCTCACTACAATAGGGCGAAACCATCCTTGCCGAGGCACACCTCCATGGTTTTGGAGTACAAATATTTTGGGTTTTGGCACCAGCCACTAGACTAGATCTGACCAATCTAAGTCTAAGACTTGATCTGACCAATCCAAGTCTTTGAGCATAAACTGATGAAGCCTTATGTGGTATTGGAATCAACCGCTAGACTAGATCTGACCAATCTAAGTCTGTGAGCAGGAACTGATGAAGCCTACTCTGATGAGAGTCGAAACATCTTCTAAGACAAACCAAACAGTCCAGTTGCGATTGATTGAATGCTCTGAGATTACAATGATCGCTTTATAGACAGTACCTTTTTTAATGTATTAGTACCGCTATACTTATTTAGTACCAGTATACCATACAACCCTACTCTAACACAAGGAGGGCGTGCCGGGGCAAGGATGCTTCTGCCCTACTGTAGTGAAAAAACAACTGTTGAGATGCAAAGGAGCACCCCTCTCGTCAATGCCAAGAAGTAGGGATGTGCCAATCAAACGGCCACTGATCAGTATTTTCTGAAAAAGTATGTGATCGCCATTCCCGAATAATGCCTTTCGATGCCAATTAAAAAACAGAGATCCTCTCTGGCTTACACTGTATTTATTTTTAGTCCCTCACCTGACAAGCTAGTATCTGATTGTGATAATCACCTCCATTACGGCAAATAAACAGCATTTCTTCTTTCATCCTAAGTATCATTATCAAGTAATGCAATCACTGGAAGATGACACCTAACATGTAACACACCGGGGGCAAGAACACAGATAAGCTACCCGCTAAGGATTTTTACTGTAAAATGTAATGTCATTTTGACATTGTACAATTTGATAGATAACTTGTCAAGCAGATATTTATTAGTATTTCAATTTTATTTAAAAAAAAAAAAGTAAAAAATATATGATAGTAGTATATTTGTTGCATTATTAGATACTAGGGTTGTCCCGATACCAATATTTTGGTACCGGTACCAAAATGTATTTCGATACTTTTCTAAATAAAGGGGACCACAAAACAATCTTATGGTACATGAATATGTTTTTATTGCAATCGAAGAACAATTTTGGCCTTAAATAAAATAGTAAACATACAAGACAACTTGTCTTTTAGGAGTAAGTAAGCAAACAAAGGCTCCTAATTTGTCTGCTGACGTATGCAGTAACATATTGTGTCATTTATCATTCTATTATTTTGTCAAAATTATAAATATCTGCTTACTTTCTCTTTTAACATGTTCTATCTACACTTCTGTTAAAATGTAATAATCACTTAGTTTTCTGTTGTTTGGATACTTTACATCAGTTTTGGATGATACCACAAATTTAGGTATCGATTCGATACCAAGTAGTTACAGGATCATACATTGGTCATATTCAAAGTCCTCATGTGTCCAGAGACATATTTACTGAGTTTAGAAACATAATATACGTTTTTTTTAAAAAGGAAAAAAAGATATATGTAATCATAGCAGTATCAACTAGATACGCTATTGTACTTGGTATCATTAAAGTGGATGTCAGGTGTAGATCCACCGATGGCCTTTGTTTACATTCAAGCGCGCTGGCTTTTGTTAGCGGTGACGCCGGTGAGCTACGGTGTGTAGTGAAGCATTTTTAGCTATTCCTCGTCCTGCAGGGATGATACTTGTAAGAAACATACTTTATTTGTCGCCATGGTGGCGAGGATTAGTGATTTAGAAGTAGCTTAAACACTGCCGACTGCGGATGGATGTTCGGTGCTAGCTAGCTAGCCATGTCTTAAAGCACCTTTTCCTGAGGGTGTTTCAGTGTTATAGCTTTACCTTTATCCTCAGTTTTTAGGCCAAAATGCGTCCGTTCTCCCTTTACTGTCTACACACCGTGTCTGCTTATAAGTACTCTGTGACTGTGCGCTGCCGAACATGCTCCTCTGCTCGTAAAACCAGCAATATCATTGGGAACCGGTACTTTTCAAACAGAGTATAGTACCATTTTTGATTCATTAGTACCGTGATACTATACTAGTACCGGTATACCGTACAGCCCTATTAGATACAATTCAAATTTAAAAGATATGCAATTGCATGCAATACACGTATTTTTTCTTTCAAAAAGGAAACAATACAATTAGTAAGAAAATATCAAATATATTAGTAGGAAAAGATCAAGTACTTAATTGACACATATTATTTCAAGGCTTTTGCGGGCCACATTGAATAATGTCACGGGCCAGATCTGGCCCCGGGCCTTGACTTTGACACGTGCACTATTATAAAAACAGTTTATTACCGTAGATCTTACAGTAGATTAATCCATACTTGCCAACCCTCCCGAATTTTCCGGGAGACTCCCGAAATTCAGCGCCTCTCCCGAAAACCTCCCGGGACAAATATTCTCCCGAAAATCTCCCGATTGACGGGAGGACGACAGGGTGACAAGAACTAAATCATCCAGACTAGAGATAAATTGTATTATTATGTTTATCTTACCTAAAAATAAATATTTATTAATTAAAAAAATAAATAAATAAATACATTTTTACTATATTTGGCTAAAAATTAATTGTATTTGTATTTTTTCTGACTCCTTATTACATCCAGCCATAGAATTATACATTAAAATAAACATATTTGAAATAATTAATTTTAAATTATCATAATAATTCATTTAAAATGACCATATTTAATTATTAACATAATTGCTTGTTTATCAACAACTTTAGCATTTTATTCATTACATTTTGAAGCTCTCAGAAGTTATGTTATATTCCTTAATATTTATTTATGCAAGTTTGAAGTATCAATTATCTAAACACAGTTTTGTTTGCATATTTTCAGAATATATATATATATATATATATATATATATATATATGTATGTATGTATGTATGTATGTATGTATGTATGTATGTATGTATGTATGTATGTATGTATATATATATATATATATATATATATATATATATATATATATATATATATATATGTGTGTATGTGTATATATATGTATGAAATACTTGACTTGGTGAATTCTGGCTGTCAATATACTCCTCCCCTCTTAACCATCCCCCACCCACAACCCCCCACCTCCCGAAATCGGAGGTCTCAAGGTTGGCAAGTATGGATTAATCAACTCAAGAAATAATTGCTTGGTGCCGCCTTACTAATAATAATTACTGATGTGTATAACCTGCTTTCTGTGCAGTGCCTTGTACAAAGTTGTCCCCTTGTCTACTGGCCAACTTGGAGGTAAACCATCTCCTAACTTCCAACATGCAGTTTATGCATCGCTGCTTTTTGCATGTGTTGTATTTGTGTCCACAGACAAGGAGGACATGTTTCAGAATGTGTTGTCCCAGGTGGCTGAGCAGTTCAGCAGGTAACACCTTCCTTGTTTACGTTACGCCCCTACCCCTTACCCCTTGATGATCGTGCCCGCTCAAGCACCTTGGAGACAAGTTTAGTCAGCCACCAAACCCAATTTGTCTTTTTTTTTTTTTTTAGAGCATTTCGCATCAACGAGCTGAAGACGGAGGTCACCAACAGGCTTGCCATGCTGGAGAAGAGAGTGGAGTGTGAGTGGTGCATTTAAATGTACACACGTACAGCAGAACAAGAGATAATGTCACATCGTGTTTGTTTCAGTGGAAGGTCTGAAAGTGGTTGAGATTGAGAAGTGTAAAAATGATCTGAAGAAGCTGCGGGACGAGATGACATCGACAGTTGGCGGCAGGTGATGCGATATTCTACATTGTTTATATACTGTACCTTACCGCCCAAACTTTTCGCCTCCAGTGAGGTGAAAATATGCCAACGGGCCGCCGGCCAAATGCAGCCATTTTAAACGTACAGCACCATTGTGACTGAGGTGTTTAGATCTATACCACCATATCTAAGGTAGTGGAGATGATCATGTTTGATTGATTGATTGAGACTTTTATTAGTAGGTTGCACAGTGAAGTACATATTCCGTACAATTGACCACTAAATGGTAACACCCGAATAAGTTTTTCAACTTGTTTAAGTCGGGGTCCACTTAAATTGATTCATGATACAGATACATACTATCATATATACTATCATCATAATACAGTCATCACACAAGATAATCATCAGGGTGTATACATTGAATTATTTACATTATTTACAATTTGGGGTGTGGAGGGGGGGGGTAGGTTTGGTTGTTATCATCAGTCATCAACAATTGAGAACAGAGAAATGGATATTGAAACAGTGTAGATCTGACTTGGTAGGATATGTACAGCAAGTAGTGGACATAGAGAGAGAGAGAGAGAGAGATCAGAAGGCATAAGAAAAGTATCTGCATTTGATTGTTTACATTTGATTATTAACAACAATCCGGGGAGGGTGTTAGTTTAGGGTTGAAGTTGCCTGGAGGTGTATTTTTATTGCGGTTTTGAAGGAGAATAGAGATGCCCTTTCGATACATAGTTAAACATGCAGACATGACCCCCACCAAGAACTGTTTTCACTGCTGGACTCTAGAAAGAGGTTCCGCAGCCCCCGTAGCAGAACCTCCAGGTTCTGTAACAGCTTCTTCCCTCGTAAGATTCTTGAACGCATCATATTAATCCCCTCAATTCCCCCCAAAAATGGATTAACTCGCTGGAATATAAAGACAATATAACATACATCCATATACGTGGATGCATATGCAAAAGTGCAATATATTTATCTGTACAGAAATCTATTTATTCATATCTGCACCTTATTGCTTTTTTAACCTGCACTACCATGAGCTAATGCAACGGAATTTCGTTCTTATCTGTACTGTAAAGTTCAAATTTGAATGACAATAAAAAGGAAGTCTAAGGTCTTTAGATCTATACCACCATATCTAAGGCAGTGGAGATGATCATGTTCGATACATAGTTAGCCGTGCAGATCTGCCATCAATTGTTGTGTGAGCTTGAAAGAGGTCAGTATTTATATCTGTTAAATATTAAGTTAAAGTACCAATGATTGTCACACACACACTAGGTGTGGCGAAATTATTCTCTGCATTTGACCCATCACCCTTGATCACCCCCTGGGAGGTGAGGGGAGCAATGGGCAGCAGCGGTGGCCGCGCCCGGGAATCATTTTTGGTGATTTAACCCCCAATTCCAACCCTTGATGCTGAGTGCCAAGCAGGGAGGTAATGGGTCCCATTTTTATAGTCTTTGGTATGACTCGGCCGGGGTTTGAACTCACAACCTACCGATCACCACCCTTTGACGAGCCAAACCATTTAGTCTCCTAATCAGTTAAACCTGAGCAGGCTCAGTGGCCTTGTGGTTAGAGTGTTCGCGTTGTGAGTTCAAACCCCGGCCGAGTCATACCAAAGACTATGAAAATGGGACCCATTACCTCCCTGCTTGGCACTCAGCATAAAGGGTTAGAATTGGGGGTTAAATCACCAAAATGATTCCCGAGCGTGGCCACCGCTGCTGCTCACTGCTCACCTCACCTCCCAGGGGGTGGATTAAGGGGATGGGTCAAATGTAGAGAATAATTTCACCACACCCAGTGGGTGTGTGTGACGATAACTGGGACTTTAACTTTAACTTTCATTTAAATTTTTCGTTCAATTAATTGAAGCCTAACTCAGAACCACAATTGATTGAAGCCTAGGGGGATGGGTCAAATGCAGAGAGTAATTTCACCACACCTAATGTGTGTGACTATCAGTGGTACTTTAACTTTACTATATTGACATGACTGTAAGACAGTATTTTTTTATAGTACTTTAACTTTACTATATTAACATGACTGTAAGACAGTATTTTTTTAAGGCCAATACCGATACCATTAACATGTACCGGTATTAACTGTAAATATTTCCATTCATTGATGGTAAATGCTATTGCCAGGTTAACAATATCAACACGATATTTAAACCAGTTCCTCATTCTCTCTTTTTACATACAATTTTTGAGCAGAGCAATGTCAACAGTACCGGTACATAATAACCAAACAAAAATATTACTTTCTATTAATATTTCAATCCTGAGGTTTTTTTGCACTGTGTCCAGGAAGTTATTCCCTAGTTTGTAAACATGAACAAAGACGACAACAATATTACTGAGAAAATAGAAATATTTATCTAATTACTCCTGTATCGATTATATACTGATATTACCACTGGTATCGACACTACCAATTTATGGAGTGAGCCGCCCTCTTACGTGTCGTGCACTGACTGCAACAATGCTGACACACCAACAGCAGTTGTTGTATCATCCGCTCTGTAAACCAGGAGTGCCCAAGTTTGGGCCCGCGGGCCAGATGTGGCCCGCCAAGTTAAAGTTAAAGTACCAATGATTGTCACACACATCCTCTGCATTTGACCCATCCCCTTGTTCACCCCCTGGGAGGTGAAGGGAGCAGTGGGCAGCAGCAGTGGCCGCGCCCAGGAATCATTTTGGTGATTTAACCCCCAATTCCAACCCTTGATGCTGAGTGCCAAGCAGGGAGGTAATGGGTCCCATTTTTATAGTCTTTGGTATGACTCGGCCGGGGTTTGAACTCACAACCTACCCATCTCAGGGCGGACACTCTAACCACTAGGCCACTGAGTAGTACAAGTTGTTTGTTTTGGCCCGCCAAGGCGTGGCTTCCATAAAATTAAAACATATTCATACACTTTTAAGTCCTCACAACCAATAATGGTATGTCCACTACCTTAAATAATGGCAGTGTACGATAAAACTAGTTCAGTTCAGTTTCAGTTTCAGTTTATTTGGAACATGCATACGATACAATGTAATGCATCACACATTTCCAGTTGTTTCATTACAGCACGGCCGAAAAGGAGTAGGAAGAAGCAGAGCTCATTTAATCCTACCCCTTTTCATACCATAGCAATTTTATCTAATGTCCTTGTTCTCTGAACAGTGAACAAATAAATAATAAATGAATAATATACCATAGTAAGTAAACAAATATTAAATACATAAATAATTTTTTTCTCAAAAGGAAAAAAAAGGGTTCAAGATGTTCATCATAATTCTTGTTCTGTGTACTTTGTGAATCATATTGGTGCTTTGTTTGATTTCTTTGGTTCATCCATTCCATAATTTAATTCCACATGCTGATATACCATATTTTTCGGACTATAAGTCGCAGTTTTTTTCATAGTTTGGCCGGGGGTGCGACTTATACTCAGGAGCGACTTATGTGTGAAATTATTAACACATTACCGTAAAATATCAAATAATATTATTTAGCTCGTTCACGTAAGAGACTAGACGTATAAGATTTCATGGGATTTAGCGATTAGGAGTGACAGATTGTTTTGTAAACGTATAGCATGTTCTATATGTTATAGTTATTTGAATGACTCTTACCATAATATGTTACGTTAACATACCAGGCACGTTCTCAGTTGGTTATTTATGCCTCATATAACGTACACTTATTCAGCCTGTTGTTCACTATTCTTTATTTATTTTAAATTGCCTTTCAAATGTCTATTCTTGGTGTTGGATTTTATCAAATAAATTTCCCCCAAAAATTCGACTTATACTCCAGTGCGACTTATATATGTTTTTTTCCTTCTTTATTATGCATTTTCGGCCGGTGCGACGTATACTCCGGTGCGACTTTTACTCCGAAAAATACGGTACTAAAGGTTTTAAGTGTTGTACGGGCATACAAATGTTTTAAATTAGAATTTCCTCTAAGGTTATATTTCTCCTCTTTTGTTGAGAAGAATTGTTGTACATACTTGGGTAGCAGATTATAGTTTGCTTTGTACATCATTTTAGCTGTTTGTAAATGCACCAAATCATTGAATTTCAATATTTTTGATTCAATAAATAAAGGGTTTGTATGTTCTCTATATCTAACATTATGTATTGTGATAACTGATCTTTCACCTATTGTGAAGCTATATGCTTAAAATTGCTGTATTTGGCTTAATGACAAAAATTGGAACATTTTCACTTAGGCCCTGGGAGGCAAAGAATTTGGGCACCCCTGTTTTAGATTCTTATTCATCTACATTTTCATTTCCTGTTAATAGCAACTTACTTTCTGCTGTAACTTGATTCCATCTACACTTCTTAGACTTAACTAAGCACTTATTTGTTGGTGTTGTTTTAAGCTAGTTTAGCTAAGCTCGCTACTGCCTTGCTCTCGGTTTTTTGTAACATGTTTGGCCTCATCCTCCAATGATAATGTTACTTGATAATGATGGTGGTTCTTTGAAAATGTGCATAGATTGTTTTTTACAGACCATCTTCAAGCTGATTTCTGACCGTCTCTTCAGGATGCGTGGCTTTGTGGACGCTCTTATAGATGTGTTTCCACTTCGACTGCATCTTCTCCCCACTAGCCATGTTGTAGTGTTTAGCGCTTCCATATGGAGTCTACTGACAGATCTAAGTTAGAACTATACGCTACTTTGTATTAGAAAGGGTAACCGCGGAGGATTCATGTGCATGTACGAGCCAGTGTGCCCCACAACAAAAGGATAGATTTTTTTTGCTTACTGCAGAGCTGCCAAGCCTCACGTTTTAAGCCTGAGTCATGCAATTTAACCCACTCTCACGCCACAATTGACATTTCTCACGCTTATATTTCCCCATTCACTACTCTATATAAATTTTTTTTCTTAATAAGCTTTTTTCCTCGCGACATGTTGTAGTTTGAGTAAATACCCAATCCCAGACAAATCCATAAATTATTGCGCTTAATCAAGCCAACCACTGAAGGCACCACGCAATGTAAACCAATCAGAAACAATGTACGGCGGGTGTTGTTGGGTATATCTTTCACACACAATGCAGCAAAGTGTTGTCCACCTAGCGACTTTCTCTGTAAATCTAATATCTTTCCCTCTCCTCGTATTAACTTTCTTTCTCAAAAGCGACGAGCGACAAATCCAGCGACTTTTTTTGGATGTTTTGGAGACATGAAAGAGTCCTCAACGTACAAGCGGCATCTGAGGCTTTCCTCATAGGCGGCTGTCTACTGATTGTCTGCACTTAGACAGCTTGTACTGAAAACACATGTTGTTGTACTTTTAAGTGCAATGACAATAAAGTGGCATTCCAGTCAGAAAAGAGAGGAGAAGTGTGCAAAGCTGCCGCCGTCTGAGATTAATATTTCATCACTGTCACACTTCCAATAAAAACTAACCTATTGTTCATGTTAATGAGCCAGTCAATAGATTTGGTTTGTTCGTGAATATCCTCACCCTTAATTCAGTCTTTTGATCAAATTTTATACTCCATCCATCCATTTTCTACCGCTTGTCCCTTTTTCGGGTGTGCTGGAGCCTATCCCAGCTGCACTCGGGCGAAAAGCGGGGTACACCCTGGACAAGTCGCCACCTCATCGCAGGGCCAACACAGATAGACAGACAACATTCACACTCACATTCACACACTAGGGCCAATTTAGTGTTGCCAATCAATCTATCCCCAGGTGCATGTCTTTTTAGACAATAAAATACAATTAAAGTAAGAATAAAAATAACCATCATTTGCATTTTTACCTCACTTTTTGTGTCTCCCACTATGTTATTCCTCTGTCCAACAACGTCCATTGCATTCAATTATGCAAATTAGGCATTGATGTCATTTATCAACTTCGAGCAACTTTTATGACAGCCAACAGCTACTTTCCATGCTGAGGAGTTGGCAACAAGAGCAATCAGAAGAGATTGAGGACAGTGAGGAAGAATAGAAGATATACAAACTGAGAACGCAGATACAGAGGATGAGACAGAAGAGCCAGCATAGTAAACAGTGGAGATGATTTTCATTTCAAATTTATGGTTAAGACTAGCATTAGGAAGCCAAAGTGCAGGGAGAGCTGCTGGAGGTGAGGACATCAGTCTTAAGGTATAAATTGACGTTAAAAAAGGCCAACATTTTTTTAAACGCATCATGCTTCTGAAGTCTCACTCTTGTCATTTGCTGAAACTTGGCAGCCCTGTTACTCTCCTTTGGAGGAAGTATGAAGGAAGGCAAGATTGTTCCATAAATGCCTCCATGGTTTTCTTTCAAATTTTCGGGACGTATGCAAATCACCAAAACAGGTACAAATAAGTAAAAAAACGTTAGTTTTGCTTTATACAGGGGTCGGCAACCCGCGGCTCTAGCGCCGCCCTAGTGGCTTTCTGGAGCTTTTTAAAAATGTATGAAAAATGGAAAAAGATGAGGGGAAAAAAAAATATATTTTGTTTTAATATGGTTTCTGTAGGAGGACAAACATGACACAAACATCCCTAATTGTTATAAAGCACACTGTTTATATTAAACATGCTTCACTGATTCGAGTATTTGGCGAGCGCCGTTTTGTCCTACTAATTTTGGCGGTCCTTGAACTCACCCTAGTTTGTTTACATGTATAACTATTCTCCGACTTTCTGGGACGTGTTTTATGGCACTTCTTTTTCTGTCTCATTTTGTCCACCAAACTTTTAAGGTTGTGCGTGAATGCACAAAGGTGAGTTTTGTTGATGTTATTGACTTGTGTGGAGTGCTAATTGGGCATATTTGGTCACTGCATGACTGCAAGCTAATCGATGCTAACATGCTATTTAGTAGTGATGGGTTCATGAGGCGTCATGAAGCGTTTCGACACATTGCAAAACTGTATTGATACTGTGTCAATACTGTGTCACTAAATACTGACATCTGCTGGACATTAAAAATCCCTACAGGCAACCTATGGACCGACTCAACTGACACTGACTTTATGACCTAGTACAGTGGTTCTCAAATGGGGGTACGCGTACCCCTGGGGGTACTTGAAGGTATGCCAAGGGGTACGTGAGATTTTTTTTAAATATTATAAAAATAGCAAAAATTCAAAAATCCTTTATAAATATATTTATTGAATAATACTTCAACAAAATATGAATGTAAGTTCATAAACTCAGTGAAGCACAAGCTCAGGTTTGTCACTAAAATTTCTGTCAAAAAGAACTGTGAAAAGAAATGCAACAATGCAATATTCAGTGTTGACAGCTAGATTTTTTGTGGACATGTTCCATAAATATTGATGTTAAAGATTTTTTTTTTGTGTGAAGAAATGTTTAGAATTAAGTTCATGAATCCAGATGGATCTCTAATACAATCCCCAAAGAGGGCACTTTAAGTTGATGATTACTTCTATGTGTAGAAATCTTTATTTATAATTGAATCACTTGTTTATTTTTCAACAAGTTTTTAGTTATTTTTATATCTTTTTTTCCAAATAGTTCAAGAAAGACCACTACAAATGAGCAATATTTTGCACTGTTATACAATTTAATAAATCAGAAACTGATGACATAGTGCTGTATTTTACTTCTTTGTCTTTTTTTTTCAACCAAAAATGCTTTGCTCTGATTAGGGGGTACTTGAATTAAAACAAAAATCACAGGGGGTACATTGCTGAAAAAAGGTTGAGAACCACTGACCTAGTATATACAATAATATAAACCAAGTCATTGTATTTCATTTAGGATTATTTCATAACTTCATTTAAATAAAAATATATTTTTTGTCTTTTTTAGATACAGTCAATAAATAATGTGAACATGTATCATAACATGGAAATCTAAGAGAACGTGTTGTGAATGAGGATGCTTGTGGACCTGGAAATTATTTTTATTTATTTTTTTACACATTTTTATTTAAAAATTTTACGTTTTTCCAACGTATTCAATTTTAGACGCTTTTTCTTCTTAGTTATTATTTCTCCGGCTGTAGAAAAGAGCCGCTCACAGGGCACAGAGGAGGCGTCAGTGCGACACAGTTCGCGTATCGGTCACGTGACCAAAACAGCTCATGATCGGTCACGTGACTTTCTAAAAGCGGTACGCGCACCGACACAGGGTTTCGCTCTATGAGCTCGACGCATGCGCCGATGCATTGGTGTTGCCGGACCCATCACTACTATTTAGGCTAGCTATATGTACATATTGCATCATTATGCCTCATTTGTAGCTATATTTGAGGTAATTTAGTTTCCTTTAAGTCCTCTTAATTACATTTATAACTCATGACACACTATCTGTATGTAATATGGCTTTTAATTTTTTGCGGCTCCAGACAGATTTGGTTTTGTATTTTTGGTCCAATATGGCTCTTTCAACATTTTGGGTTGCCGACCCCTGGCTTAATAGGTCCCCTTTAAGAAACTAGAAAATGCAGTAAATATGCTGTAATGGAAGTATTGTTAATTAAAGGGAGCGGCTCCACACTGTGTATAAAGATACTCAGACGAGATCAGTGTTTGTGAGCCGCATTAAAAGACATAAACGTCCGATACCGTTCAGCCGACGATTGATTAGCACATCCTTAGTATTTTGCCCTGACAGAAAAGTGTAAAAAAAAGACACATCGTCCATATTTGGTGTCTCGTCATACACATGCAAACCAACAGGTAGCGCCAAACAAATTCTCCCAAAGCGGGTCAGCGCTTGCCTTCACACACACCTGGTCATATAAAGCTGCGACACCCGCTGGTAAAAGTGTCTTCGGAGCTTATCTTTCCGCCACACACACCTGGAAATATAAAACTGACACCTGCCGGAAAAAGTGTCTTTAGAGCTTTTGTTTCCGTCACACACACCTGCTAATATAAAACTGCGACACCCCCTGGAAGAAACAAACAACAGAAGAGGACTTATAGTGAAGATAATGGTGATCAGTCAATGAGTCATCATCTAAGCTAGTTAGGCATTGGCCAATAATACATTTTGATGAACAATATATTGTCCCATGTATGGGTGTTAAAAAAAAATAGATTTTTGAATGAATCGCGGTTTTTCTTTGTAATGATTCTTAATCGATTCACAAAATGTATTTATTTTTTAAACTGTCCTGTTCAGTCACTAAGGCAAATCAAATTGATGGTATAGATCAGGGGTCGGGAACCTTTTGGCTGAGAGAGCCATGAAAGCCAAATATTTTATAATGTATTTCCGTGAGAGCCATATAATATTTTTTAACACTGAATACAACTAGATGCGTGCATTTTTAAGTAGGACCAACATTTTTAGAGTATAATAAGACTCTTATTCTTTTTAATAACATTGTTATTCTGAAGCTAGCCAATAATAAATAAAATACTTCTTACCATTAATGCGACGGATGGATGGATTAAAATGCATGAGAATGTTTTATATTTTGAACGTTATTTTTAACACTGTGATTACCAGCTGAATTATTCATTACTTATCGTGTTAAGCAATGTCAGCTAAGATTTATCTGGGAGCCAGATGCAGTCATCAAAAGAGCCACATCTGGCTCTAGAGCCATAGGTTCCCTACCCCTGGTATAGATGTACATATTTGCTGTACAGATTTACTTTAGAAAATATAAATATGGGATACTTCTCTTGTTGCCCTATTTGTGTTTGACTTTTATTAAATATCTGGATAGAATGTTATCAAACAAAAACTGTTTTCTTTTAAGTAATATAGAAATGTATCACGGCTGTTTATCTATTTTATGGAGGAATGGAGTTAATCATAGAACTGGCACCCAATGTTTTTAAAAAGCATGGAGTGCTCGAAAGGGACAAGCGGTAGGAAATGGATGTATGGATTTTGTATCGAGAATCGTTTTGAATAGAAAATCGGTTCTCAATCGACTTGTTACCCCAAGAATCGAATCAAATAATATGGTGTCCAAAGATCAACAGTCTTGGTCCCACAAATTATTGCAGATAAACTATACTATTGTCAGCATTATTATTATTTTTCAAATCCAATATTATAATAATGCAAGTATTCCATTTAAACACACATTTTTATTTCTCACTAGTTGCCACATTAGTTGTTTTTTTTTTTTACCATCTACCAGATCAGTGGCCGTGTGGGTAGAGTGTCTGCCCTGAGACTGGAAGGTCGTGAGTTCAAACCCGGCCGAGTCATACCAAAGACTATAAAAATGGGACCCATTACCTCCCTGCTTGGCACTCGGCATCAAGGGTTGGAATTGGGGGTTAAATAACCAAAAGGATTCCCGGGCGCGGCCACCACTGCTGCTCACTGCTCCCCTCACCTCCCAGGGGATGAACACGGGGATGGGTCAAATGCAGAGGACACATTTCACTACACCCAGTGTGTGTGTGTGAGACGATCGTTGGGACTTTAACTTTCATTTTTCATTTTTCGTTCAATTGATTGAAGCCTAACTGAGAACCAGCATCCTCTGCAGTTGACGTTTTGTGCAGGGCAATACTTTTTTCTGAAATTTGTAACTCTGACTAGAGAAATTGACCGAAATAAATGTAGAGGACACTTGTTCTCCGACAGATAATTAAGGGTAGTCTTGAATAGTAGTGTTTTTCAACAATTGTAGTGTGTCGTGAGATACAGTCTGATGTGCCGTGGGAGATTATGTAATTTCACCTATTTGGGTTAAAAATATTTTTTGCAAACCAGTAATTATAGTCTGCAAATGATGTGTTGTTGTTGAGTGTTGGTGCTGTCTAGAGCTCGGCAGAGTAACCATGTTATTCTCTTCCATATCAGTAGGTGGTAGCCGGTAGCTAATTGCTTGTAGATGTCGGGAACAGGTCGTGTGAGACGACAATGGTTTGTCGTTATTACAATATGCAGGCGGCAGCGGGAAGCACGGTGCAGGTAAAAAAGTATCCTGCTTAAACCAAAAATTAAAAAAAAGGGAGTGCCACTAAGAAAAGGCATTGAAGCTTACGGAAGGCTATGCAGAACAAAACTAAAACTGAACTGGCTACAAAGTAAACAAAAACAGAATGCTGGACGACAGCAAAGACTTACAGCATGTGGAGCAGAGACGACGTCCACAAAGTACATCCGTACATGACATGACAATCAACAATGTCCCCACAAAAAAAAAATAGAAAAAACTTAATTATTCTTGATTGCTAAAACAAAGTAGATGCGGGGAATAGCGCTCAAAGGAAGACATGAAACTGCTACAGGAAAATCCCAACAAAACAGGAAAAGCCACCAAAATAGGAGCGCAAGACAAGAACTTAAAACATTACGCTCAGGAAAACACCAAAAAACTCAAAATAAGTCAGGGCGTGATGTGACAGGTGGTGACAGTACACCTACTTTGAGACAAGAGCTATAGTGATGCATGCTTGGTTATGGTTTAAAGTCATATCCAACAATTGCGACAACGACTTTTTATAGTCTACCGAGTTTAATTTCTTAATGGTTTCTGCTGGTGGTGTGCCTCCCGGATTTTTTCAATGAAAAAAATGTGCCTTGGCTCAAAAAAGTTTGAAAAGCACTGTTCTATAGAATAACCCCCTGTTTCCACCGGATGGGTAACAGCTCTGGCATGGCGTTGGAGTCCATTCTAGTCAATGTGTCAGTTTCCACCCCTGGGACATCTAGTGAAAGTTCCTGCTGAATTTTATGGGGTGTTTACTGAGACTAAAACTCATAAAAACTGTTGTTTCCACCACTATTGAGCTAAAACCCAGTTTGTTGCTTCAGGGTGAACTGTCCGTGCAAATACAATTTTGACGACGGCAAAAAGGTCACTCCGAGACGAGACGTCCCCAACTACCCAAAGGTGAGACGCTGTAGAAGCTTCCTTTTCAAAGCATCTTGTGATGTTCTCACTGTTTTGCTCTTGCACATTTGTCCTCTCCAGTATACACTGTCCCAGGAGACCATCGAGGCACTTAAGAAGCCAACGTTTGACGTCTGGCACTGGGAGCACAATGAGGTTAGTTTGCCTCTAAAAGAGTAAACAAAAATCCACTTAAGCTATGGTATGGTTTCTTTTGTTGGTGGTGTTTTTCCACGCTCCTTTGTGTCTGCAGATGCTGAGCTGTTTGGAGTATATGTACCATGACTTGGGACTGGTGAAAGAATTCAACATGAACCCCATCACGCTCAAACGCTGGCTGGTAAGGAACAATACGCAGCAGATTGCAGCTTCAATACAGCTACACACGCCTAAGGTCGTACAATTCGGAATTGGACCAAAATCACACAAATCTCAAGATTACAGAAGAACTTTTCTTGAGATTTTTTTTCCCGTACTGGCATCAACGAGGGGTCAGTAATTAGATTTAAGATTCAGCGCAGTGCCCTGATACTTTGGTCCCTATGGTGTCCTGCAGCAGCGTTTCTGAAACATAGGCTTAAGGCCATGTCCACACGAACACAGATACTTAATAAACGCATACTTATCTCTGCGTTTAGGCCTCTTGTCCACACGCAGACGCATACTTTTGTCTTTGAAGACACAGACTTTTGTAAACGCTGGCCAAGGTGAAGAGTTCCAAAACTCTCCGCTTAGTGTACAGTATGCATGTACACGGCACAAACGGAGACTTCCAAGCTCAACAACACTGCCTTGCTGGCTTTAAACGCGCTATAAGAGGACTTAATGTATGTTTGAACGTAAACATTCTGCTCTTTTCACTCAACATTTACCTCTAAAGGCTTAGTGGCCACATGCGTGGACAGCACCTTTTAGCTTGTATTTCCAAAATTGTGTACACTACTGAATTGGGGTCTTATGTGGACGCTTATACTGCCATCTGGTGGTGTCAGAAGAGTATAACATACAATTGAATTTGGAAAAAACAGTATAAAGCATGTCACTAAACATGAAGTACACGTTTGTGTACTTATGGACTAAGTACATCATATCAAAAGATGATTCTTAGTTTGTATTGTAATTAGGGTCCAATAAGCCCAAATAGCAAAGAGAAATAAAAAAAAGCATGTAAACAAACAGCTTGGGCCTGAAGAGGTTAATAAAAAAGACACATCAAAATGGGCTTTGCGACGCTCCCGCCGGCTCCAATGACAGTCAGCTGTTTTGGATACGATTGCTGTGGAACCTCCACCTGATGGAACAACTTAGACAAGCAGGACTTTTTGCTCTGTGTCATAAGAAAGATGCAACACTATCTTATGTTTTTAGTCCTTGTTTACCGACAAATCATTAAGTTAACTTACGTGTCTTGCTTCCATTTTTATAGAAGGAGCTGTGTGCAACCAAGCAACAAAAAAAACCATAATGTAGCGTCCTCCGTGTAGTGTGTACTGATGTTAAAGACAATATACACTTCATTGCACATGTACCATATCACTATATCCATGATTAAATGCTTTATAATTCCCTTAACCCTTGTGTAATGTTCATATTGTTGTTACTCAGCCAGCGTTTGTGGGTCTGATGGACCGGGTGCATTTTGTCAAACACTTTTATGTTAAAATACTGAACAGATGTTTTTTGGGATAAGGTAAACATCTGTTCAGTATTTTAACATGAAAGTGTTTGATTGTGAGGCATTAAAAGCCAAAAAATGCAACGGGTCCATCAGACCCACAAACGCTGGCTGAGTAACAACAATATGAACGTTGCACGGAAAATTTCTCTGCGAGTTTCTGCTTCCCACAGGGATTCTTCTTTTGTGTTTCTGCACCTGCGGTTCCCACACAAGGTTGCAACATTGTTTGTCAACACTGTCTGCTCTCATTTTCTCGCACATTTGACCCTCTGATGTTCTGTGTACCTACACTCTGTCCTCCTCCTGTCTAGGCCTGCTGTGTGTGTGTGTGTGTGTGTGTGTGTGTGTGTGTGTGTGTGTGTGTGTGTGTGTGTGTGTGTGTGTGTGTGTGTGTGTGACACAGAACATCAATTTCCACACTTCTATTAGCCCCGGGTCCAGTGGTCTTGTATGTAATAGAAATGTGTAGGGGGGTGTATGGTGTGTGGTCATTAAATATGTATTCTGATATATGTTCTTCACAGAAAATGAGCCAAAGTCAGTGAGTCTCAGTTTGAAAAATGAATTAATTGTATAATTTTTCTTTTAATAAAAAACTGAAAACGGGTCCCACAGACCCGAAGACCACACAAAATGGTTTTCTTGGCTCGTTAGTGCGTGCTGAAACACCACACAATGGTTTCCTTGGCTCATTGATTTTAGAAATAATGTAGACTTCACTGGCCCTGCGATGAGGTGGCGACTTGTCCAGGGTGTACCCCGCCTTCCGCCCGATTGTAGCTGAGATAGGCTCCAGCGCCCCCCGCGACCCCGAAGGGAATAAGCGGTAGAAAATGGATGGATGGATGGATGTAGCCTTCACTGCACATGTAATACATCACCATGTTGCTGAACATGTTATAATTCTATGAGTGTTGGCTTTCAGCAGCACAGGCGTGCATTCATTCTTTATGAAAGTTCCCAAGGCTCTGTGTGTACATGCAGGCTTGTTTAAAAGATAATGTACATGTCATTGTACGTCTAAAGTCCATCAAAATAAACATAACATTGGGGCGGTATAGCTCGGTTGGTAGAGTGGCCGTGCCAGCAACTTGAGGGTTCCAGGTTCGATCCCAGTTTCTGCCATCCTAGTCACTGCCGTTGTGTCCTTGGGCAAGACACTTTACCCACCTGCTCCCAGTGCCACCCACATTGGTTTAAATGTAACTTAGATATTGGGTTTCACTATGTAAAGCACTTTGAGTCACTAGAGAAAAGCGCTATATAAATATAATTCCCTTCACTTCACTTAATAATGCCACCAAGTCAGATATTGCTGCTTTTTCCAGGCTTCTGATTGGACAAAATGTGCGTGACAGCAGGTGTATGCGTTTGTGTGCAGACATAGACACTTTTGAAACTACACTTGTGTGGATGGAGATTGTTTTAACCCCAAATATGTGTTTTTGAAACTCTCCGTGTTCGTGTGGACATGGCTGATTGTTGGGCCGCGAGCGCCAAAAAATACCTGTTTCTCAGCTATGGTGGGCATGGGCCACAGCAGTACATTTTTCACCACTTGTGGCAGTAATGACAATCTCAAACAGTGGAGCGAAAGTTTTGGAGAAGTTCCTTGAACGCAAAAAATATGACTGAGGTGGTGAAACTGTATTTTCATTTGCACTTTAATTCTATTGGCAGTTCAGTTAAGAAACACATTGATTGTTATTTTATTTGTTTTAGCACAACATATTTGTATGTGTTGCGCTTGTAACGTGAAAGCAAGACAACTTGAAGTATCTTTGACGGACAAAAATGTGTGCGCCGTTTATTCCATCAAGCTACTCAAAATGGCGGTCACAACAAACCCCCACCTTTGGGTAAATATCCTGACGGTCACTTAAAGGGGTCGCACCGAATGACTTACTCTTAACTGCATGTATGAATGCAAGAACAACATTGTTATGTGCACAATAGAACAATGACCGTGAATAATGACGACAAAGTCAAGTAAACAGGTGTGGTGAGTTATGTCCTTAAAGCAACCGCTACATACGCAAATGTATTTTTCGTCAGTTATTTATGAGTCCCTTCTAATGCAGTATATTTGGTTAGTACTTTTTTTTTCTAATCAGCCTGACCGAAACCTAAGGTTTATGTGTTAAATAAATAATATTTTTGATTAACAGATGGTTAAAAAATACTGTTAGTAGGTTAGATATAATGACCAATCAATGTTTATTTATATAGCCCTAAATCACGAGTGTCTCAAAGGGCTGCACAAGCCTCAACGACATCCTCGGCTCAGATCCCACATCAGGGCAAGAAAAAACTCAACCCAATGGGATAACAATGAGAAACCTTGGAGGGGACTGGTGCAATGGACGTCGAGTGGATCTAGCAAATGTTGTGAGAGTCTAGTCCATAGTGGATCCAACATAATAGTGAGAGTCCAGTTCATAGTCTATTTAAAGGCTAGAGGATACAAATGAGTTTTAAGATGGGACTTAAATGCTTCTACTGAGGTAGCATCTCTAACTGTTACCGGGAGGGCATTCCAAAGTACTGGAGCCCCAATAGAAAACGCTCTATGTCCCGCAGACTCTTTTTGGGCTCTGGGAATCACTAATAAGCCGGAGTTCTTTGAACGCAGATTTCTTGCCGGGACATATGGTACAATACAATCGGCAAGATAAGCTGGAGCTAGACCGTGTAGTATTTTATACGCAAGTAGTAAAACCTTAAAGTCACATCTTAAGTGCACAGGAAGCCAGTGCAGGTGAGCAAGTATAGGTATATAAAGGTATATACAGTACAGGCGTAATATGATCAAACTTTCTTGTTCTTGTCAAAAGTCTAGCAGCCGCATTTTGTACCAATTGTAATCTTTTAATGCTAGACATAGGGAGACCCGAAAATAATACGTTACAGTAGTCGAGACGAGACGTAACGAACGCATGAATAATGATCTCAGCGCTAGTTGATAAAATAGAACGAATTTAAGCGATATTACGGAGATGAACGAAGGCCGTTTTAGTAACACTCTTAATGTGTGACTCAAACGAGAGAGTTGGGTCGAAGATATACCCAGATTCTTTACTGAGTCGCCTTGTGTAATTGTTTGGTTGTCAAATGTTAAGGTGGTATTAAATAAATGTCGGTGTTTAGCAGGACCAAAAATCAGCATTTTCGTTTTCTTGGCGTTGAGTTGCAAGAAGTTAGCGTTTGTTTAATTTCATTAAGACACGCCTCCAGCTGACTACAATCCGGCGTGTTGGTCAGCTTTAGGGGCATGTAGAGTTGGGTGTCATCAACTGGTCTATATAAATAAGTTTTAAGATGGGACTTAAATGCTTCTACTGAGGTAGCATCTCTAACTGTTACCGGGAGGGCATTCCATAGTACTGGAGCCCGAATAGAAAACGCTCTATAGCCCGCAGACTTGTTTTGGGGCTCTGGGAATCATTAATAAGACGGAGTTCTTGGAATGCAGATTTCTTGCCGGGACATATGGTACAATACAATCAGCAAGATAGGATGGAGCTAGATCGTGTAGTATTTTATACGTAAGTAGTAAAACCTTAAAGTCACATCTTAAGTGCACAGGAAGCCAGTGCAGGTGAGCCAGTATAGGTACCGTATTTTTCGGACTATAAGTCGCAGTTTTTTTCATAGTTTGGCCGGGCTCCAGTGCGACTTATATATATGTTTTTTTCCTTCTTTATTATGCATTTTCGGCAGGTGCGACTTATACTCCGAAAAATACGTTATATATATGTATATACAGTATAGGCGTAATATGATCAAAGTTTTTTGTTCTTGTCAAAAGTCTAGCAGCCGCATTTTGTACCAACTGTAATCTTTAATGCTAGACATAGGGAGACCCGAAAATAATACGTTACAGTAATCGAGACGAGACGTAACGAACGCATGAATATTGATCTCAGCGTCGCTAGTGGATAAAATGGAACGAATTTTGATTGCATACGATTAAAATTGAGAGTAAGATTACTAATTCAGTGTTAGTGTTTGAGTGGGCCTCGGGCCCCTCTGTAGTGGAAAAGTTGGGCCCCGAGGTCGAAAAGGTTAAGAACCCCTGTCCTACAGTATTTTAGTATTTTCTGTTTATTTTGGTTGTTTACTTAAATTAATTACTTTATATACAGTACTGTATGACAATGCTAATTATTAGCCTGTATATCTACCTACCTACATATCTTCACATTAGACTTTAGAGTTAATGTTTTTGGCAAATATGCCTGTAGTGTTTCCCTGGAACAGATTATTTGTAGTTCTACTACTGTACTTCCTAGGATAGCATCCCAGAATATATTGTGTTTGACTCTGCTATCAAATCCAGTTTTGTATACCTGTACTATCTTTTTCTAGTTGGGCATCCAGGACAACTACCGAAACAACCCATTCCACAATTTCCGTCACTGCTTCTGCGTTAGTCAAATGATGTACGGCATGATCCACCTCTGCAACCTGCAGGTAATGTGATAAGGGAGCATGGGGGGAGGGGCTCCTCAGGGTTCCCTTTTTTCCTGGAATTCTCTCCGATAACATTTAGGCATTTTTCAAATTGTGCAACTCTCACTGCAGGAAAAGCTGACTCTCACGGACATGGGCATTCTAATGACAGCTGCAGTGTGTCACGACCTGGACCACCCCGGATACAACAACACGTAAGCCCCGCTATTCTCTCTGTTGGGGTGTTGACTGATGAGCTGCCATTGACCCTAGTGTGTTTTGACATCCTGAGTACAACACTGTTGTCAATGAACTGCAAAACTATTTGACGACTGGTAAGAAAACACGCTGATGCCCCGATTGCCATCGTGTTGTTTTGCTCTCGGTAGTAGCTTTGTTTGTAAAGCTATCCACCCTTCTAAATGCATCCTCCCATGTCTTACACCTATCAGGTACCAAATCAATGCCCGCACAGACCTCGCGGTGCGCTACAATGACATATCGCCGCTGGAGAACCATCACTGCGCCGTGGCTTTCCAGATCCTTTCCCTTCCCGAGTGCAATATCTTTGCAAATGTGGATCTTGAGGCTTTTAAGCAGATTCGCCAGGTCACCAGCTCACTGTTACGAGGTTGTTATTCCAAAAGCGAACAAGAAGAAGCTGACTTGCTTTCTGACACGCAGGCTATAATCACCCTCATCCTTGCCACTGACATGGCCAGACATGGCGAGATACTGGACTCCTTCAAGCAGAAAGTGGACAACTTTGACTTCGCCAATGAAGAGCATGTGACATGTGTATGTCCCGTATTTTCTGGACCATAGGGTGCACCGGATTATAAGGCGCACTGCCGATGAGCGGGTCTGTTCAGGTCTTTTTTTCATACAAAAAGCGCACTGGATTATAAGACGCATTAAAGGGGTCATATTAGGATTTTTTTCTCTAAATGTAAAATACTTCCTTGTGGTCTACATAACATGTAATGGTGGTTTCTTGGTCAAAATGTTGCATAGATGATGTTTTACAGATCATCTTCAAGTCGCTTTCTGGCAGTTGCTTCAGGATGTGACGTTTTGTGGGCGGTCTTATTTACGTGGCTCACCTTCGGCAGCGTCTTCTCGCCGTCATTTTTGTTGTAGCGAGGAGCGTGCAAGGACGGGAGTGGAAGAAGTGTCAAAAGATGTCGCCAACTGTTTTAATGACATTCAGACTTTACTTCAATCAATAACGGAGCAGCATCTTCTCATCCGTCGTTCACTAGTGCAACAACAACACCGGAAATGTATCCCCTAAAAAAACGTCCGACCGAAACTCTAATAATTAAATTTCCGTGGTTGAATAATGTAAACTCACTACACCGGTAGTTTTTAGTGCTTCCATAGCGAGATATAAGTAAGAACTTTACACTACTTTATATTAGAAATGACAACAGAAGAGGATGACTGTCCCATTACAAGAAGATAGAGAAAAAGAAGAAGCTTATCGACTACGGTATCGGCACGGACTACAGTGGCGGCAGTGCGCACATTTTCAGGATTTATGCAGACCTCAAATACATATCAGCAGGTACCAGAAGGTAAGAACAGTTGGTTTTGCATAATATTGTGAAACAAAACGCCAGATAATATGTCTGCTAATGGGTGCCATTTTGCTGTCCTTATACACACACGATAGTAATACTTGTATCTCTGACTACGGTAGCCGTAATGGGCCGACAATCCATCAAGCGGTGCGGCATCAAAGTCATACTAAAACAATTTGACAGATTTTTGAGTGCTGTGTGTTATATTCTTTATTTTCAAAGGAACATTGAAAGTTTTGGTGTTGTTTACTGGCGTCATATTGCAGTCTACGCGTATCTCTTATGTGTGACTACCATCTACTGGTCACACTTATCATTACACCATGTACCAAATAAAATAGCTTTGAGGTCAGTAAGCAAAACCGGAATGATTCCGTACATTAGGTTATAAGACGCATTATCGATTTTTGAGAAAATGAAATGATTTTAAGTGCGCCTTATAGTCCAAAAAATACGGTACATTATGGCTGCAGTTTATAGCCCGAGTATATTTGACCAATTCAGAAACTAAATGAGGCTGGCACCACAGCATCTCTGCTGCAAGCTGCAGCTTAATAATAATGCACTCCATTAGTTGCTTCAAGACACAAACAATAATCACTGATTTGATTCTGCATTTTTGTGTTTTTTAAGCTCAAGATGGTCTTGATCAAATGTTGCGACATTTCTAACGAAGTGAGGCCCACCGAGGTAGCCGAACCATGGGTGGACTGCCTACTGGAGGAGTATTTCATGCAGGTGAGCAGATCCAAAACACACCTGTAGTTTCTCATAAAAACCCATGAAGGTCGAACTTAGGCCTAGGGCGATATTCGATAAGTCAGTTAACCAAATCATGAATGAAATTGAAGTCGGTTACCTTACCAGCCTCAGTAAATCTCCATTTGCCTGCATTGTTACGAGTTGCAAGAGCAATCACTCTTTTGTTTCGGTTTTAGCAGCTGCGGCCATTTGTACTACATGCACATCCACATGCACATAAACGGTAGTATTGCCATATTAAATTAAAATAATCAAAAAAACGGGTTTGATGACTGCACTTTGATAAAGCTATGTACCGACTACTGTTAGCTTGCTAGCTATCTGAAATGCTAACATGAATAGAGACAATGTTTTATCCCATTAAGAAACGTCATACACCATTCTAAAGTGAATTATATTTATATAGCGCTTTTCTCTCGTGACTCACAGTGCTTTTACATAGTGAAACCCAATATCTAAGTTACATTTAAACCAATGTGGGTGGCACTGGGAGAAGGTGGGTAAAGTGTCTTGCCCAAGGACACAACGGCAGTGACTAGGATGGCGGAAGCGGGGATCGAACCTGGAACCCTCAAGTTTCTGGCACGGCCACTGTATCAACCGAGCTATACCGCCCCAAACCGGTATAAACACATTACAAACAACTAAGATAGAGTACCGTATTTTTCGGACTATAAGTCGCAGTTTTTTTCATAGTGCAACTTATATATGTTTTTTTCCTTCTTTATTATGCATTTTCGGCTGGTGCGACTTATACTCCGGTGCGACTTATACTCCGAAAAATACGGTATTCACATTCAATGAACATAAATGCTGAACTGTCCTTGCACAAAGTGATCAATATTTAAACTCCACAACGTCGTGTTGAAACAGACAAAGGTGTGTTCGATAGAAAGTAAACTTGCGTGACGTCACATAAACCGGAAGTGACAACAACTGATTACCTAATTTGTATTTATTGGAAAAAAAACTTTCGAAAATTTTACAAATTCAAATGGAAGAAGATAAACATATTTTAACATACAAAAATAATATGGATCTTATGAAGCCAGAACAATATTTGGTATTTATTTTGCCAAGAAAGTATATTGTGTGGCTATTTTAGTTATGTAAAAATACGACATGGTTAAAAGATTTTAAGTGTGTGTGTATAAGTACCGTATTTTTCGGAGTATAAGTCGTACCGGAGTATAAGTCGTACCTGCCGAAAATGCATAATAAAAAAGGAAAAAAACATATATAAATCGCACTGGAGCCCGGCCAAACTATGAAAAAAACTGCGACTTATAGTCCGAAAAATACGGTACTTTCTGAGCATATTCAACAATAATGATGACCGTGATCATTTTGGGCACAATATCTTTAGTTAGCCTTTTTATTTATTGATATAGTTGTGTTTCATTTAACTTGTATATTTAAAAGTGTACATTCCAATGACAATTTTTAAATATACGAGAAATACAAGTTTATTGCATTTGAAAGGGTGTACCGGTACTTGCATTATTATTATTATTATTATGTATTATTTTGCGAGTGGTTTAGTCCTAAAAATAATGTTAACAATAATATCGTTTAACGGCAATAATTTGTAAGTATATTATAATACTAAAATACTAAAACTTTAAAGCTCGCGAATGTGAAAGCATTAACATTACATACCTTCAAAAAATTCACATGAGACAACAGTCGTAGATGGCGACATATTCTCTGTGTAGTTCTTTGCTTATTCATCAACCGTAGCATGATTAATCTAAAAAAAAAAATGACCGCGGACGTTAACTCTATTGCTGTCGGGTTTGTTATGTAACAGTGGGACTATATGGTACAGTACGGTACAGTACACTGCTACTAATAAAGTTCCCTGGTACTAATTAATTAAAAAAGATATGCCTTTGGAAAACACCGGTCGTTATTTTTCATCCACACATGCTGCCGTGCGGTGGTGATGTCGTTGAGCCGAGTCACGGCGCGTTCGTGTGTCAAAACGCACACACTGAGCGCATACAATCAGAAAAATTGAACAAAGGAATAATGACAAAATAACAACAAGTTGACTGGTTAATTAAAAGGGAGCGTGAAAGGCAATGTGAAGGTATTTGGGCTTCAAAACTATCAACAAAGGTGGCGCTTTAAACACGAAAGTGCCACTCTGCAAGCGCTGCTGTAAAACATGCCTCGCCAAATGTGTCAATACAGCATTACCCCCGTACCACATTTAAATAACAAACATCCAAACCTGCACAATGAGTTTGAAGCGTGGCAGGTAATATAGTTACGAGACACGCATACAGCTGGTTGGCTTGTTTAAAAGTATGAGAGCAGTCCAAACCGCCCACGTAGTGTAAAATAATGCAAGTGAATACACTGAATTTTGTAACAAATTCCCACTTTTTCATTTGTGTTTTATCTTTAACAATGTGTGTTTAACATGCTGCTTGTATTATCGGTGTACTTTTAGCCTTGTTTTCAGTGTTAGCTAGTTATTGTATTTGTCTTGCAGCACGCATGAAAATTGGCAACCATAAATCATGAAGCATTTAATACAATGTCAATAAAGCTTTCTATTCTATTCCAACCTAATTCTTGATTATGGCAGACTATCTAATATGTAAAATGTTTGTAAACTGTTCTTGAGTGCAATAAGAAAAGCCCATGTATTTTAATGTGCCCTTTTAATTTAATACAATTTTTTTAAATTGTTCTTTGGGTGCAATAAGGAACATATGTTTAATCATAAGTTTTATCATAACTGTTATGTTAAAATTAAGCCAATAATGAATTTTTTTGTGGTCCCCTTTATTTTGAAAAGTGTCAAAAAGTATTGAAATACATAACGATGTACATTTTGGTACCAAAATATTGGTGTCGGTGCAAATGTAACTAGTATGTACTCGCTTACGTGCCCGAACGTAAACTATGCAGTGACATAGCAAGTGGTGTCCCAATTCCTAGGGAACATTACAAAGCTTGACATCTTTCTACTTAATTTCGAGGGTGTAGTGGTAGTGATGGAGAGGGTGTTTTGGGATTGGGCCTAAGAGTATAGTAAGTACATTATAGTATAGTAACTATTTTACCTTAAACCAGCTGCCCAGATAAATGGCGTTCCCGATTGTCAATCAAAGCTGCCTCACACTGACGTGCATGACTGCCGTGAATCAAAAGGATTTAAAAACGGATGCTATGGTTGTTTTATGGATGTTGCATTGGTGAGTAACGTCTTTCGCTTTTCCAAACACTACTCTGGGCACCCACCTAATCTAATACAGCTGGTTTATGTTAACGTGCGCGCATACTTGCCAACCTTGAGACCTCCGATTTCGAGAGGTGGGGGGGGGGCATGGTCGGGGGCGTGGGGCCTGGTGGGGGGTGTGGTTGGGGGCGTGGTTAAGAGGGGAGGAGTATATTTACAGCTAGAATTCACCAAGTCAAGTATTTCATATATATATATATATATATATATATATATATATATATATATATATATATATATATATATATATATATATAAAAGAAATACTTGACTTTCAGTGAATTCTAGCTATATATATATATATATATATTTATTTTATTTGTATGTATATATATATATATATATAAATATATATAAATAAGAGAAATACTTGAATTTCAGTGTTCATTTATTTACACATATACACACACATATCACTCATCTACTCATTGTTGAGTTAAGGGTTGAATTGTCCATCCTTGTTCTATTCTCTGTCACTATTTTTCTAACCATGCTGAACACCCTCTCTAATGATGCATTCTGCTTCGTCTCCTTGTGTGCGCAGTTGTGCACTGCACTCTCTAAAAGCCCAAGATGTTATTGTCACATATGCATGTACAGTAGATGGCAGTATTGTCCTGTTTAAGAGTGTCACAACATTGCTGTTTACGGCAGACGACCTGCTTTACGGTAAACGAAAACGTGACTGCTGTTGTTGTGTGTTGTTGCCGCGCTGGGAGGACGTTAATGAAACTGCCTAACAATAAACCCACATAAGAAACCAAGAACTCGCCCTCGATCATTCTACTGTTATAACATCACTGGGCAGGCACGCTGTTTATATTGTAGGAAAGCGGACGTGAAAACAGGCTGTCGAAACGTCACTCAGGCCCGCATGGAGCTGGAGGGGGCCTGGCCTCCAGCTCCGCATGAATTTTGGGAGATTTTCTGGGGAAAATTTGTCCCGGGAGGTTTTCGGGAGAGGCGCTGAATTTCGGGAGTCTCCCGGAAAATCCGGGAGTGTTGGCAAGTATGCGTGCATGACCGATGTCGCCGTGCCCATACCCACCTCTTCCGAGTCAAACGGGCCAAACTTGAGCATGGTTCAGAGCACTCAACACGAGCCAAACGTACCGTACTTTGGGTGTGAAGTGGACCCAAGTAAAGTAAAAATTGCCTACTGTGAGTACCCTCCCGTGTCCAACATTAACTGTAAGAAACTGTGCTGACTTGTCTCTCAGAGTGACCGGGAGAAGTCAGAGGGCCTGCCGGTGGCCCCCTTCATGGACAGAGACAAAGTCACCAAACCGACCGCTCAGATAGGCTTCATCAAGTTTGTCCTCATCCCCATGTTTGAAACCGTCATGAAGGTATGCTCACCTGCCGGTCGGTAAGTGCGAGACCCTTGGCTAACTCTTATTTCCCATTTCTTGGGCAGCTTTTCCCTCAGATTGAGGAGATAATGGTTCAACCTTTGAGGGACTCTCGAGACCACTATGAGGAGCTGAAGCAGATAGATGATGCCATGACAGAGGTAGAACCTATTCTATCTATTGGCCTGTCTATTATTTAGCTCCATTTATGGATTTTGGGGGATTTTATGTACCTGACAGCTTGCACAATATAGACTTTTTTTGGAGGACAAACTGCACCGCCAACTCAACTAGCAAGTACCCACAATTCTTGCATCTTTGGAGTTTTATATCACAATTCTATTTTCGTGTAGCAA
>NC_084564.2:27332500-27425000 GCF_033978685.3 Nerophis lumbriciformis
AAAAATAAAGGGCCTGATCTACTCAAGGTTTGCGTGTACTAAAACACATGCAGACTTGATACTAAGGATTGCGTCGCTTAAATGAGCAAATTTAAGGAGCGCAGTACATTTAGTGTGTTTGTCTTCATGAATATGAAGTATATATGTTGAGAAGCAGAACGCCCACCATATCGGGAGCTGGAATTATAATCATCTAGCACTCGCAATTTGATTTATAAAAGCTGAAACTGTTCTGCGGGCGCTATTTTGCGTCTTAATTTAGTACGTGCAGTCTGTTAGTTACGCACATGGCTGTGAGAACGGAGCTTAATTTAGTACGTGCAATCTGTTAGTTACGCACATGGCTGTGAGAACGGAGCTTAATTTAGTACGTGCAATTTGTTAGCTACGCACATGAATGTGAGAACGAGCTTAATTTAGTACGTGCAATCTGTTAGTTACGCACATGGCTGTGAGAAAGGAGCTGAATTTAGTACGTGCAATCTGTTAGTTATGCACATGGCTGTGAGAACGGAGCTTAATTTAGTACGTGCAATCTGTTAGTTACGCACATGGCTGTGAGAAAGGAGGTTAATTTAGTATGTGCAATCTGTTAGTTACGCACGTGACCGTGAGAACGGAGCTTAATTTAGTATGTGCAATCTGTTAGTTACGTACATGGCTGTGAGAAGGGAGCTTAATTTAGTACGTGCAATCTGTTAGTTACGCACATGGCTATGAGAACGAGCTTAATTTAGTATGTGCAATCTGTTCGTTACACACAAGGCTTTGAGAAAGCTTAATTTAGTACGTGCAATCTGTTAGTTGCGCACATGGCTGTGAGAAAGGAGCTTAATTTAGTATGTGCAATCTGTTAGTTACGCACATGGCTGTGAGAACGGAGCTTAATTTAGTACGTGCAATCTGTTAGTTATGCACATGGCTGTGAGAAAGGAGGTTAATTTTAGTATGTGCAATCTGTTAGTTACGCACATGGCTGTGAGAAAGGAGCTTAATTTAGTACGTGCATTCTGTTAGTTACGCACATGGCTGTGAGAACGAGCTTAATTTAGTACGTGCAATCTGTTAGTTACGCACATGGCTGTGAGAAAGGAGCTTAATTTAGTACGTGCAATCTGTTAGTTACGCACATGGCTGTGAGAACGGAGCTTAATTTAGTACGTGCAATCTGTTAGCTACGCACATGGCTCTGAGAACGGAGCTTAATTTAGTATGTGCAGTCTGTTAGTTACGCACATGGCTGTGAGAAAGGAGCTTAATTTAGTACGTGCAGTCTGTTAGTTACGCACATGGCTGTGAGAACGAGCTTAATTTAGTATGTGCAATCTGTTAGTTACGCACATGGCTGTGAGAAAGGAGCTTAATTTAGTACGTGCAATCTGTTAGCTACACACATGGCTGTGAGGACGGAGCTTAATTTAGTACGTGCAATCTGTTAGTTGCGCACATGGCTGTGAGAAAGGAGCTTAATTTAGTATGTGCAATCTGTTAGTTACGCACATGGCTGTGAGAAAGGAGCTTAATTTAGTACGTGCAATCTGTTAGCTACACACATGGCTGTGAGGACGGAGCTTAATTTAGTACGTGCAATCTGTTAGTTGCGCACATGGCTGTGAGAAAGGAGCTTAATTTAGTATGTGCAATCTGTTAGTTACGCACATGGCTGTGAGAACGGAGCTTAATTTAGTACGTGCAATTTGTTAGCTACGCACATGAATGTGAGAACGAGCTTAATTTAGTACGTGCAATCTGTTAGTTACGCACATGGCTGTGAGAAAGGAGCTGAATTTAGTACGTGCAATCTGTTAGTTATGCACATGGCTGTGAGAACGGAGCTTAATTTAGTACGTGCAATCTGTTAGCTACGCACATGGCTGTGAGGACGGAGCTTAATTTAGTACGTGCAATCTGTTAGTTGCGCACATGGCTGTGAGAAAGGAGCTTAATTTAGTATGTGCAATCTGTTAGTTACGCACATGGCTGTGAGAACGGAGCTTAATTTAGTACGTGCAATCTGTTAGTTACGCACATGGCTGTGAGAAAGGAGGTTAATTTAGTATGTGCAATCTGTTAGTTACGCACATGGCTGTGAGAAAGGAGCTTCATTTAGTATGTGCAATCTGTTAGTTACGCACATGGCTGTGAGAAAGGAGCTTAATTTAGTATGTGCAATCTGTTAGTTACGCACATGGCTGTGAGAACGGAGCTTAATTTAGTACGTGCAATCTGTTAGTTACGCACATGGCTGTGAGAAAGGAGGTTAATTTAGTATGTGCAATCTGTTAGTTACGCACATGGCTGTGAGAAAGGAGCTTCATTTAGTATGTGCAATCTGTTAGTTACGCACATGGCTGTGAGATAGGAGCTTAATTTAGTATGTGCAATCTGTTAGTTACGCACATGGCTGTGAAAACGAGCTTAATTTAGTACGTGCAATCTGTTAGTTGTGCATATGGCTGTGAGAATGGAGCTTAATTTAGTACGTGCAATCTGTTAGTTACGCACATGGCTGTGAGAACGGATCTTAATTTAGTACGTGCAATCTGTTAGTTACGCACATGGCTGTGAGAACGAGCTTAATTTAGTACGTGCAATTTGTTAGTTACATACACGGCTGTGGGAAAGGAGCTTAATTTAGTACGTGCAATCTGTTAGTTGCGCACATGGCTGTGAGAAAGGGGCTTAATTTAGTACGTGCAATCTGTTAGATACGCACATGGCTGTGAGAAAGGAGCTTAATTTAGTATGTGCAATCTGTTAGTTACGCACATGGCTGTGAGAAAGGAGCTGAATCGCGGTGTAAAAACAACTGGACAAGGAATCCTTCGTCATACGTTTTTGTGTCAACATATATATATATATAGACAGTCAGAAATAAACAAAAAATAGTTATCAGCAATATCATTTCGTAATTTTAGAACTTATGGATGACTTGCGGGGTTGATAAAAACATTTATTCATTTGACAGGTTTTTGGTGTCTGCTGGTGGTTTTTCATTTCGGAAAATATTATTATAATCTTTTATATGAGAAAATGTCTCGCAATTTGCATTTTCTTGTGTTTGGATCATTCTAGACGCCTGAATGCGCTGTGGTGTTGTGATAGTCCACTGCCTCCCTGCACAGCGCACCGTCGGTGTGCTTGAAAACAGTTTCTGTCGTCTAAATTGCGATTTCTGTGCTGCAGAAAACGTGTTACAGATCATAGATGTGCGCTGCTTGTTCAACAACATTGCAAAACCCACATGCTGGAAAGCACAATGTCATGAATGTGGAGAGAATCTAGTGTTTCCATGGCTACATCATGCCGGTAGTACACGCGACAACCTTATTTAAATGGGCCGGTCTGCACCAGTTATCATTTGCACATGCAGGGTTTGTACACCACACGCAACAGGGCCACTCATAGCACATGCAATTTTATAGTTTGCACACGTTTAGCGCCTAATATTTGGATCTTAGTAGATCAGGCCCGATGTGATGAAACTGTCATGCATCCTTTTTTTCTTCTGAACCTTACAATTTCTGCTCATGAACTAATACTATGACCTGTTTTCCTTCAATATGTGTTGATATAAACTCACCAGACCCTTACCTAATAAGATCCAATACATGTGCTATAACCCAAACATGTTTAGTAACGATTATGGTATTCCAAAAGCATAATAATATTATAAGTATATACACTTGAAACTATTTAAATGTCATTGTAAATTACTGGTACATTTATTTTCTATGTCTCACAATCTTTTTCCAGATGGTTATTTTACCAAAATAATAATAATTAGTGACAGTTTTTTTGTTTATTACAAATGTATTTAAAAAATTGCAATTGAATGGAATGAAAAAATGCATAAGTATAAATGTATGATTAAAAAAACCTTATATGATGATTCTCATAAATGTTAGTAATTATCAGTATTTTGTCTTGCAACATGCAATATATTGATTACAAAAATGTTGCAGAGTGAACCCTTTTGTCGGTCATCCACTATTTGTCTCTGTGGGTGGAGGCGGTGCCGCTAGCGTACACACAGAGACTTACAACCTACAATATATTTTGTTGGACGACCCCGAAAAGGGACAAGTGGTAGAAAATGGATGGATATATTGTCCCACAAATTATTGCCAACATTTTCCGCATTATTCTGAGACCAAATTAGTCTAATCAAAATATATAGTAATAATGCAAGTAGGGCTGCAACAACTAATCGATTAAAATCGATTATAAAAATAGTTGGCGATTAATTTAGTCATCAATTCGTTGGATCTATGCTATGCGCAGAGGATTTTTTTTATTATTTAAAAAATATATATTTTATTTATTTTTTATTTTTTTATAAACCTTTATTTATAAACTGCAACATTTACAAACAGCTGAGAAACAATAATCAAAATAAGTACGGTGCCAGTATGCTGGGTTTTTTTTTTCAATAAAATACTGGAAAGGATAGAAATGTAGTTTGTCTCTTTTATCCGATTATTAATTGATTAATCGAAGTAATAATCGACAGATTAATCGGTTATCAAATTAATCGTTAGTTGCAGCCCTAAATGCAAGTAACCCTTTTAAACACAATACACTTTTATTTTTCATTACTGTAGTATTTTCTACCATTGTATCTTATTTTCCCGGCTATAAATTGCACCGGTATTTAGGTCGCACCAACCAAATTTTAGAAGAAATAAATAGGTTTACCTATATTAAATTTTCTTGAGGGAACTCTCCGGAAGGAATCAATAAAGTACTATCTATCTATTATAGCTGTACCAAACTATAAACGTCAGATACTGTATATACCGGTACTTAGACTTAGACTTAGACTTCTTTTTATTGTAATTCAAATTTGAACTTTACAGTACAGATAAGAACAAAATTTTGTTACATAAGCTCATGGTAGTGCAGGATAAAAAAGATATTTTGTAAATGTTTTTTTCAAATCTTAATGTAACTCATGGTCATGGAGCCACTAGCTGCGGAGGCTAGCTCTCCAATCACCTAAACAGACTCAATAACCCCACGGTGACGCTTTTGGTGCATTTACAAAACTGAAACAATACAAAAAGAATGCCATTGTAAGTTAATAATACTAACACAGACACTTGTAAACGTGTTAGCATATTCGCTAATGATGCTAGCTTGATTACACTACGCTAGCACGTGCAAATATGCATGAAATCACTCCTGCAGACGTCACACATGGGACGGCTTAGCAAGAATGAATTGTTTTAGTTACATTGCAAAACTTACAAACGTTGCTTGGAGTGACGAATGAATGATCTTTTCGAGCAGAGACGCTACGGGCGGCTATACTTCCGCTTGGAGGCATGAAACCGGAAGTACATTTTTTAACCCGCACTTGCGGTGAGCGAACTCCTCCAAAAAACAATAACGCACCTTGTCAGTGTCTTTGTCGGTGTTCTGTGAAAACTGTTTGTTGAATACTAAACGTTATGGCTGTCAGCCAAGAAAAATCCATAAATTAGCTGCACCGTTTTATGAGCCGCAGGGTGCAAAGCGTAGGAAAAAAGTCGCTGTTTATGGCCTGGAAAATACGGTAATTGGAAGTACTGAAATGAAGAACTTTTAGTTATCCACAGTAAGTAAACAAACAATGAAAATGAGATGGACCAAAATATTGAACATCTTGAAGTGTAGTTTTCACGAGATAAAAAAAAACTGGGTCGGGTGATTTACCTTTTTCTTTTTTCTTTTTTAATTGCTGTCACTTTCCAACAAATTCGCCACGCTGGCTCATTTGTCCGTGTTGATGGGCTCATCTTTCTCACTCGTTCGAAGCCAAAATATTTATATTATATAATATACACCGCATTTATTATTCAATATTCGCAATATTTTTACTTTGCAATGTTTCCCACTAGCGAGTAGCGCTTAGCATCTTGTGTGTGATTGTGTGTGTGTGTTTGTGTGTGTGTGTGTGTGTGTGTGTGTGTGTGTGTGTGTGTGTGTGTGTGTGTGTGTGTGTGTGTGTGTGTGTGTGTGTGTGTGTGTGTGTGTGTGTGTGTGTGTGTGTAAGCCAGCGGTCCCGCCTCCACCCACTGAGACAAAGATCGTGGATGACTTGACAAGAATCTACTCATTCATTTAGTTCTGCTATTGAATAAACATGCCCACGTGCTGAGAGCGATGCACAAGTGAACCCTCTCGCAACCCTGACTGAAGTGAGAGACGATGAGTTAATTTTCATTCATCATTTGATTCATTGATTTATTAATCGGATAACTAAGTCAAAATGATCCTCAAAATGGAATCACTTGTTCCTGACGTCTTAAAGTTTCATCAATCCTTATGTTGCTAACTAACAAAATACTGTAAAAATACTTCAATGTCTCAAATGTGGGCATTATTGCCATTTTTGGACGCAGCTCTTGTATTGGATCTCATTGTGTGCCTAATATTGTGAGTCATTTTCACAGAAGTGAATTAGGTGCAAAACCTGACTGTCCATGCATTGAAGTTTAAACTCACTGCAGGTTTCTTACATGTATTTGTGTGGGGTTTATGTCCTAAATAGAGCCTTAATAATAATAATAAGGCCGGCATAAAAAGAGTTGCTGCTTCATTTAAACCCTTGCTGTATGTTGTTGTCTCCTATTTCCCTAACTGGGGGTCTTGTTTCCTTGCAGGGGTCCTCTTTTGTGTTCAAATTAAGGAAAGACTTTAAAAAAACTTGAGTGAGGGGTGGACGTCCGGGTGAAGACGCTGCATCATGAGGGGGAGCGCAGAGAGACCGCATGCTCGACTAAACTTAGGCACCGAGGGGGTATGGCATCTTCAACTTTGACTTAGACTTTTGTACCGGAGAGGAGACCCCTAGCTGACCCCTTGTCTTGTTTATTTGTGGGGTTGACGTCGCTATCTCTCCTTGTTTTTATGTTTGAGGTTTCAGGGCGTATGTTAGGGTGCACGTGGCGAAAATGATCATTATCAGATTCAACAAAACATCTTCAAATACAACAAATCATAATAGAATGTAAGCATTTAGCTTCAAAAGTAATATCACCTTTTTTTCCCCTCTGCATTTCTCAGACGGCTTTTTCAAGTCAACCTTCACCAATATTCAAAAGCAATATTTAATACCCAAACAAAATAAACTGCAGTATACAGTGAGGTACACACTTATTTGGAGTTTATTTCATGCATTTTGTTTTTATACACCACCATGTTTCAAGTGAAATAAAGCTATCAACATTCGATTCAAGTACTGTGTTTTTCGGACCATAGGGCGCACCGGCCGATGAGCGGGTCGAGTCCGGTCTTTTTTCTTACAAAAGGCCTACTGAAATGCGATTTTCTTATTTAAACGGGGATAGCAGGTCCACTCTATGTGTCATATTTTATCATTTTGCCATATTTTTGCTGAAAGGATTTAGTAGAGAACGTTCGCAACTTTTGGTCGCTGATAAAAAAGCCTTGCCTGTACCGGAAGTAGCAGACGAGTAGCGTGACGTCACAGGTTGTTGAGCTCCTCACATCTGCACATTGTTTACAATCATGGCCACCAGCAGCGAGAGCGATTCGGACAGAGAAAGCGATGATTTCCCCATTAATTTGAGCGAGGATGAAAGATTTGTGGATGAGGAAAGTGAGAGTGAAGGACTAGAGGGCAGTGGGAGCGATTCAGATAGGGAAGATGCTGTGAGAGGCGGGTGGGACCTGATATTCAGCTGGGAATGACTAAAACAGTAAACACAAGACATATATATACTCTATTAGCCACAACACAACCACGCTTATATTTAATATGCCACAAATTAATCCCGCATAACAAACACCTCCCCCCTCCCGTCCATATAACCTGCCAATACAACTCAAACACCTGCACAACACACTCAATCCCACAGCCCAAAGTATCGTTCACCTCCCCAAAGTTCATACAGCACATATATTTCCCCAAAGTCCCCAAAGTTACGTACGTGACATGCACATAGCGGCACGCACGTACGGGCAAGCGATCAAATGTTTGGAAGCCGCAGCTGCTTGTGTAATCACGGTACCACGTTTGCGCATCCAACTCAAAGTCCTCCTGGTAAGAGTCTCTGTTGTCCCAGTTCTCCACAGGCCAATGGTAAAGCTTGACTGTCATCTTCCGGGAATGTAAACAATGAAACACCGGCTGTGTTTGTGTTGCTGCAGTCGGCCGCAATACACCGCTTCCCACCTACAGCTTTCTTCTTTGCTGTCTCCATTGTTAATTGAACAAATTGCAAAATATTCACCAACACAGATGTCCAGAATAAGAATTTTGCGATGAAAACAGACGACTTAATAGCTGGCCACCATGCTGTCCCAAAATGTCCTCTACAATCCGTGACGTCACGCGCTGACGTCATCATACCGAGACGTTTTCAGCAGGATATTTCGCGCAAAATTTAAAATTGCACTTTAGTAACCTAACCCGGCCGTATTGGCATGTGTTGCAATGTTAAGATTTCATCATTGATATATAAACTATCAGACTGCGTGGTTGGTAGTAGTGGGTTTCAGTGGGCCTTTAAAGGGGTCATAATATGTGGGAGGTCTTATTTACGTGGCTCACCTTCGACAGCGTCTTCTCCCCGTCATCTTTGTTGTAGCGGTGTAGCGTGCAAGGACGGGAGTGGAAGAAGTGTCAAAAGATGGCGCTAACTCTTTTAATGACATTCAGACTTTACTTCAATCAATAACGGAGCAGCATCTCCTCGTCCGGGGCTCACTAGTGCAACAACAACGCCGGAAATGTGTCTCGTGAAAAACCGACCGGAACTCTCTAATAACTAAAATTCCTTGGGTGAATAATGTAAACTCACTACACCGGTATGTTTTAACACTTACATAGCGAGATATGAGTAAGAACTTTACACTACTTTATATTAGAAATGGCAACAGTGGAGGATGAATGTCCCATAACAAGAAGATAGAGAAAAAGAAGAAGCTTATCGACGACGGACTACAATGGCGGAGGCGCGCACATTTTAAGGACTTAAGCAGATCCCAAATACACATCAGCAGGTACCAGAAGGTACGAAAAGTTGATTTTGCATAATATTACGAAACAAAACGCCAGATAATGTCTGCTAAAAGGTGCCATTCTGCGGTCCTTATACACACAACAAAATAATACTCGTATGTTTAATGACAATCCATCAAGCGGTGCGGCTTCATAGCTTACCGAAGTCGTACTAAAAACATTTTGACAGATTTTTGAGCGCCGTGTATAATGTTCTATATTCTCAATGGAACATTTAAAGTTTTGGTGTTGTTTACTGCCATCATATGGCAGTCTACACGTTTCTCTTATGTATGACTGCCATCCACTGGTCACACTTATCATTACACCATGTACCAAATAAAATAGCTTCGAGGTCAGTAAGCACAACCAGAATTATGTCGTTATAAGGCGCACCGTCGTTTTTTGAGAAAATTAAAGGATATTAAGTGCGCCTTATTGTCCGAAAAATACGGTAGTTTAACAAAAATATATGGATTTTTTTGGATTTTTTTTGGTCATTTGGCTTTTAGCCGTAGTGTGTCCAACACATGTTTGATTTGAATCAAAACCACGCCATGTACCACAACATCACCAGGACAGAGACGTATATCCCAGCAGGCACAAGACATTAAAACAACGTTTAAAACATGTTGAATTAGGTCCTGACGTTGAGCAACTCAAACCTAACGTTGAAACAACATCCTTTTTGACAACGTTTATTCAATGTCAGTGTTTACGTTGATTTGACCATTGAAATTGGGTCATTTCCCAACCAATATTCCACAACACAAATACAACGTTGAAACAACATGCTTTTTGACAACATTTATTCAATGTCAGGTTCTTATGTTGATTTGACCATTGAAATTTGGTCATTTCCCAACCAATATTCCACAACACAAATACAACCTTCAAACAACATGCTTTTTGACGACGTTTATTCAATGTCAGGTTCTTACGTTGATTTGACCATTGAAATGTGGTCATTTCCCAACCAATAACGGGGATCCAATGTTAGACATCAACGTTGTCTCAATTTACAAATACAACTGTTTTGCAACGTTGTTTCAAAGTCAGTTTTAAATGATATAATCAACGTTGTATCAATGTGTTGTGCCTGCTGGGATGGATTCAGGACTATTAGGGGTGCTGGGAAAATCACAATAATTTTTTCTTATAACGATTACAAACTAAGTCATGATTTTAAAAACAGTTTTTTAGGCCATCTCTGTGCTGACCCACTGTGTGTGTATATGTCAGCAGCCAAACAGTTTCAAAAGGTTTTATTATAGTTTATATACCAAATAATATATAGCGAGAATCTGAATCTAGAATCGTAATCAATTTCAATTGTGAGTTGTAAAATTTGCATCCATAATAACTGTATAATGTGTCGCGCCCTCTATAGTTGGTGGTCAAAATGTTTTGAAAAACATGCTAATATTCAGCTATCACTCTGAACTGTACCTGGTTTGCATTACGTACATTTGTCAGAAAAATGATAGCAACGCAGTAGCAGGTGTATTTATAAGGGGAGCTCAAAAAAATCGATCTACATCCAAATTGCGATTTTAATTTGTTCCGTTTCTAAATAGAGTCATATTTTTTTTAATCTATATGTAGAGTTTTTTTTAATACATTTTTTTGATTAAAACAAATTAACAACTTTTATTGAACAACTTGTATTTATATTATTATAATTATGATAATGTTGCTTTTATTTTTTCAATAATATTTTGGGGGATTTAAAACATTAAACAACTATTATTGATATTATTAATATGATACTGTTGCTTTTGTCTTCTCAATTCAAAATGTTTATTCTAAGCATTGTAAAAAATTGAATTGGGTTGGAGTTGGGGGTTTATTTTATTAGATTGATTAACCTTCTGTGATTTTTGTAGATACATTTTAAAAATGAGTTTGTTTTTTAGGCCAACACTTGTCGTATAAGTAGAACTTCATCAGCCAAATGGAGCTTTTGTAACCTGTAACCTCTTTTGAAAATGATTTTATTATAATGTATATACCAAATAATATATTACGAGAATTTTGTTGAATCGAGAATCGATTCTGACATATATATATATATATATATATATGTATATATATATATATATATATATATATATATATATGTATATATATATGTATATATATATATGTATATATATATATATGTATGTATATATATATATATGTATATGTATATATATATATGTGTATGTATATGTATATATATATATATATATGTGTATGTATATATATATGTGTATGTATATGTATATATATATGTGTATGTATATATATATATATATTTGTATGTATATGTATATATATATATGTGTATGTATATGTATATATATATATATGTATGTATATATATATATATGTATGTATAAATGTATATATGTGTGTATATATACATATATGTATGTATATATATATATATAATATACATACATATATATACACACATATATACATTTATACATACATATATATATAAATATATATATATATATATTTACACATATATATATATATATATATATATATATACATACATATATACATATACATACACACATATATATGTATATACATATGCATATATATACATATATATTCATATATATATTTATATATATATATATATATATATATATATATATATATATACACACACATATATACACGTGTGTATATATACAGGACTGTCTCAGAAAATTTGAATATTGTGATAAAGTTCTTTATTTTCTGTAATGCAATTAAAAAAACAAAAATGTCATGCATTCTGGATTCATTACACATCAACTGAAATATTGCAAGCCTTTTATTATTTTAATATTGCTGATTATGGCATACAGCTTAAGAAAACTCAAAAATCCTATCTCAAAAAATTTGAATATTGCCTCAGACCAAGTAAAAAAAAAAAGATTTATAACAGCAAAACAAAATCAAACATTTGAAAATGTCAATGCACTCAGTACTTGGTTGGAAATCCTTTTGCACGGATTACTGCATCAATGCGGCGTGGCATAGAGGCAATCAGCCTGGGCATTGCTGAGGTGTTATGGATGTCCAGGATGCTTCAATAGCGGCCTTTAGCTCATTTGCATTATTGGGTCTGGTGTCTTTCAGCTTCTTCTTCACAATACCCCACACATTCTCAATGGGGTTCAGGTTAGGGGAGTTGGCAGGCCAATCAAGGACAGTAATGCCATGGTCAGTACACCAGTTACTGGTGGTTTTGGCACTGTGGGCAGGTGCCAGATCATGCTGGAAAATCAAATCATCTCCATAGAGCTTTTCAACAGATGGACGAATGTTGTGCTCTAAAATCTCTTGGTACACAGTTGCATTGACTCTGGACTTGATGAAACACAGTGGACCAACACCAGCAGCTGACATGGCTCCCCAAACCATTGCTGACTGTGGGAACTTCACACTGGATTTCAAGCAACTTGGATTTTGCTCCTCTCCAGCCTTCCTCCAGACTCTAGCACCTTGACTTCCAAATGAAATGCAAAATTTGCTTTCGTCTGAAAACAGGACTCTGGACCACACTGCAACTGTCCAGTGCCTCTTTTCCGTAGCCCAAGTCAGACATTTCTAGAGATTTTAGAGCACTACATGCTTCCATCTGTTGAAAAGCTCTATGGAGATGATGATTTCATTTTCCAACATGATCTGGCACCTGCCCACAGTGCCAAAATCACCAGTAACTGGTGTACTGACCATGGCATTACTGTCCTCGATTGGCCTGCCAACTCCCCTGACCTGAACCCCATTGAGTATTTGGGGTATTGTGAAGAAGAAGCTGAAAGACACCAGACCCAATAATGCAAATGAGCTAGAGGCCACTATTGAAGTATCCTGGACATCCATAACACCTCAGCAATGCCCAGGCTGATTGCCTCCATGCCACGCCGCATTGATGGCAGTAATCCGTGCAAAAGGATTTCCAACCAAGTACTGAGTGCATTAATTGACATTTTCAAATGTTTGATTTTGTTTTGCTGTTATAAATCTTTTTTTTTACTTGGTCTGAGGAAATATTTTAATTTTTTGACATATGATTTTTGAGTTTTCTTAAGCTGTATGCCATAATCAGCAATATTAAAATAATAAAAGGCTTGCAATATTTCAGTTGATGTGTAATGAATCCAGAATGTATGAGATTTTTGTTTTTTTAATTGCATTACAGAAAATAAAGAACTTTATCACAATATTCTAATTTTCTGAGACAGTCCTGTATGTATGTGTCAGTGACGTGCGGTGAGGTTGATGGCTGGTGAGGCACTGACTTCATCACAGTCAGATTTACAAACATATGAACCCTAAAGAGTATCTTATTTACCATTTGATTGGCAGCCGTTAACGGGCTATGTTTAAAAGCTCATACCAGCATTCTTCCCTGCTTGGCACTCAGCATCAAGGGTTGGAATTGGGGGTTAAATCACCAAAAATGATTCCCGGGCGCGGCGCAGCTGCTGCCCACTGCTCCCCTCACCTCCCAGGGGGTGAGCAAGGGGATGGGTCAAAAGCAGAGGACAAATTTCACCACACCTAGTGTGTGTGACAATAATTGCTACTTTAACTTAACGTTAACTTTACACATACAAACTGTAGCACACAAAAAAACACATTTAATAAAAAAAACGTTATTATGGTCTTACCTTTACTTATAAATGAAGTCCATGCGCCGCTCCTTCTGAACAAAAGCATCAATACCTTGTTTATAGAAGTCTTCCTTATCTTTCTTCGGTTTTAAAAGTCTCTCTGTCTCGATGGAGATCTTCCTTAAATTATTACCTCCTGCTTCGATTGAAAGTCCAGTTTAGAAAACTGTTTTATTTTAGATATGTAATCCTCCATGTTAAAAGTCCAGGCGAGAGGAAAAAATAAACGATCGCTAACTGTTGCTGCTTGTTGTCACTTCTTCTGCAGCCGAGTAGTCGCAAGAATGATCTCTGGGATCACTAGCGCCCTCTACCACCAGGAGGCGGGATTACTGCGAGCCTCACACAGTGCGTCTTCGCAGCCGTTTTATGATTGCTCAGCACAAGAAATACGTTACACACATACAGTTGTTGACAAAATACACTGTACATTATATACCTCAGCTAACTAAACTATGTAAATGTATAATATAATTCATATAGCAATACGGTCTCACTGCACAGCAGGCCAGCAGTTAGCCGACTCATTGCGCAATCCATGTTGAGGCTCAACTCAGTGACGTGCCTCAACTGGCTGCTGTTCACTGCAAGTCTCTTCTCAGTATTTGAACGGCAAATGTGAAAATTCAGCGATTTTGAATACAAATAATCTAAAACTGGTGAAGTTTAATGGAAAATAACTTTATAGTATAATCACTGGATACATATAACAATTCAATTTTTTTTATTTTTTTTACTTTTTTTTTATTTCCATGATGGCACGTGAGGCCCCGCCTCACCTGCCTCCCCTGACTGCACGTCACTGGTATGTACTGTATGTGTATGTATGTATATGTATATGTATATGTATGTATATATGTATGTATGTATATATATATGTGTGTGTGTATATATATATATATGTATATTTATATATATGTGTGTATATATATATATATATATATATGTGTGTGTATACTTTCTGTGTGGAGTTTGCATGTTCTCCCCGTGACTGCGTGGGTTCCCTCCGGGTACTCCGGCTTCCCCCCACCTCAAAGACATGCACCTGGGGATAGGTTGATTGGCAACACTAAATTGGCCCTAGTGTGTGAATGTGAGTGTGAATGTTGTCTGTCTATCAGTGTTGGCCCTGCGATGAGGTGGCGACTTGTCCAGGGTGTACCCCGCCTTCCGCCCGATTGTAGCTGAGATAGGCTCCAGCGCCCCCCGCGACCCCAAAAGGGAATAAGCGGTAGAAAATGGATGGATGGATGGATGTGTGTGTATATATATACACATATATATGTATATATAATATATATATATACATACATTATATTTATACATATAGCTGACGTTAATGTGGTTTATCTGTTATACAATGCTCAAAAAACTCAGAGGCTATTTCATCCCTACAAGCCTGTTTCGCAGGTTTTCCTGCTCTTCAGGGGATTTTTATAAAATATAATATAAATAAAAATCCCCTGAAGAGCAGAAAAACTTGTGAAACAGGCTTGTAGGGATGAAATAGCCTCCGTGTTTTTTCCTGACCTAACGAATATATATATATATATATATATATATATATATATATATATATATATATATATATATATATATATATATATATATATATATATATATATATATATATATATATATATATATATATATAATTTATTTTTATTTTATTTTTTTGTGTGTGTATATGTATATATATATAATGTATGTATATATACATATATATATATATGTATATGTGTATATATAGTCAAGGTTTCTGTGGTTTAACCGTTATACAGTGCTCAATACTGGGGTGGAGTGGAATATACGGGTTCACAGGTTTCCCTTCTCTTGAGGTAAAATTCCCTAAAGAGCATTGAAACCTGCGAAACAGGCTTGTAGGGATGAAATCGCCTCTGTGTTGTTGATTTTCTGCTTGACCTAACGTATATGTATATATATAAATCTAAATATATGTATGTATAATAGTTTTCACATGACTACGAAATATGTGATGGTGTATAAAGACAATCATTTTCTATAATCATCCATATACTGCTAGACTTTTTATTTATCACCCAATTTGTCTTTTTGTCGTTTAATTGTAGCAATACATTCCATTTTACTAAACACATTGTTACCCGCGTATTAAAGACTAATGTCTACGTGTGATCCTGTGTGTCACCCGAGGGTGTCACTTACCACTCGTCTTCATACCATCACACAATGCCGTTTTTTTAGGATTATATTTACACCTGTGTCACTTTTTATTTGCTCTTCCTTAATTCCCCTTTTGTGTGCAGACATCAGCTGTCTCATAGAGGATTTCAAAGCAATAACACATAAATAAGAAGATTATTGCATTGGAGAGGGAAAAAAGGGGTATTACGAAGTGTGCACGTGCACTACACAATGGTGTGACATACGGGGTGTTCTCCTGACTTGAAGCACGGCCAGTGATTTGAAACACTGACAAATAAAACGCTGTGGTTTTTTTTTTCATTGTGCAAAGTCCATGCGCAATTTAATCATCTGTTCATCATGCTTTTGTTGTCTTGTTGTTCAACAATAAATGCAGCAGCAAGTCAAATGGTTGTTTTGTCTTGTTTCCTTGTTACCTTAGCTAGAAATGATGCTCTCATATACGTTTGCACTTCACACATATACACTATATTGCCAAAAGTATTTGGCCACCCATCCAAATGATGAGAATCAGGTGTCCTAATCACTTGGCCCGGCCACAGGTGTATAAAATCAAGCACTTAGGCATGGAGACTGTTTCTTCAAACATTTGTGAAAGAATGGGCCGCTCTCAGTGATTTCCAGCGTGGAACTGTCATAGGATGCCACCTGTGCAACGAATCCAGTCGTGAAATGTCCTCGCTCCTAAATATTTAAAGTTAAAGTTAAAGTACCAATGATTGTCACACACACACACTAGGTGTGGCGAGATTAATCTCTGCATTTGACCCATCACCCTTGATCACCCCCTGGGAGGTGAGGAGAGCAGTGGGCAGCAGTGGGCAGCAGCGGTGGCCGCGCCCGGGAATCATTTTGGTGATTTAACCCCCAATTCCAACCCTTGATGCTGAGTGCCAAGCAGGGAGGTAATGGGTCCCATTTTTTATAGTCTTTGGTATGACCCGGCCGGGGTTTGAACTCACAACCTACCGATCTCAGGGCGGACACTCTAACCACTATTGGCTTTATTATAAGAAATTTGGAAAAGTTTGGGAACAACAGCAACTCAGCCACTAAGTGGTAGGCCACTTAAACTGACAGAGAAGGGTCAGTGGATGCTGAAGTGCATAGTGCAAAGACTTTCTGCACAGTCAGTTGCTATAGAGCTCCAAACTTCATGAGACCTACCAATTAGCCCACGTTCAGTACGCAGACATCTTCATGTGCATTCACGCACAGCATAAAATGTTTGGTGGACAAAATGAGACAAATCAGGAGTGAGAAAGTTGTACATGTAAACAAACTACGATGAGTTCGAGGATCGCTGAAATTAGTAGGACAAAACGGTGCTTGCCAAATACTCTCATCAGTGAAGCATGTATAACATAAACAGTGGGATTTCTAACAATTAGGAAGGTTTGTTCTCCTACAGAAAATATATTAAAGCAAACAATATATAAATATATTAAAACAAACAATATATAAATTCATACATAAAGATGTTTACATTTTCAAACATCTCTGAAAGAAGTCCAGGGAGCCACTAGGGCGGCGCTAAAGAGCCGCAAGTTGCTGACCCCCGCCCTAGGTTATTGTCCTTTATGGTTTCTGTAGTAATTTATCCTGTGCTGAAAAGTCTTAATGCCAATAGAGCAGGGGTGTCAAACGTACGGTTTAATCCGACCAGCTGTCCGCGAGAGGGGCTAAGTACAAAAATGAGCTGCAATTTTTTCATGAAAGAAACTGCTGTGCTGAATAAATCCACTGGATGTCGCTATAGCAATTCTGTTTGGCAAGCAAACGGTATGCCAAGTAAGAGGTACACAGTAAAACAGGGATATGGCTCCTCCTCCTCGACATAAATGAACGATTCGAACACATTGCGCTTTGGCACCCTCATTGCCCCAAAATGTCTCCGTCAAAAAAGCGAAAAGTGGACGCAGAGCGGAAAACTATTTTCTCCTTTCCCATGGATTGCACATGTGCAGTGTCTCTTTTCAGGAGCCTCGCCTGCGAGTGACCTGGAACGTCAGAAGAAGACGAAGACAAAAAAAACAAAACGCTGTCAATATCGAGGAAAGTTTTCAACAGTTTTAATTCCTATTTTTGATTTCCAAAGACAGTTATAAAATGTGAATAATGGATAATGATCCATTTTCCGTTTTTTTTTTTTTTTTTTTTTTATCAAACCGTAAAAACGAAAACATTTTTTATGTTACATAATTTTTCTATTCCAAACAAAAAACGGATGCCCGTGATGGTCTGTGTACCTTCTGTTCGTTCTATTTCCAATTCTAAAACAAAATTAGGGCAGTGTTTCGATTTTTACTATATATATATATATATATATATATATATATATATGGCAGATTTGAAATCAACCAAAAAAGGGTTGATTTTCATTAAAATTTTGTCATAAAATTTGATGCTGTTTTCCTTTTATAGATTGAAATTTTTCCAGATAAACACAAAAATCCCAGTCTGTGGAACGCTCTCCCTGACCACCTGAGGGCACCACAGACTGTGGATGCTTTTAAAAAAGGCTTAAAAACCCTTTTTTTTTTTTTTTTTTTTTTAAACCCTTTTTTTTTTAGATATATGCATACTAGTTCTAGCTATTAGGCTGTTCTAGTTTTTTTTGTTTTTTTCTATTATCTTTTTTTTTTTTTTTAATACACTGAAGCACTTTGAGGTTGCTTGCTCAATGTAAAGTGCTTTTTACAAATAAAATCTAGTATTATTATTATTATTATTATTATTATTATTATGAATGTTCATCCCAAATGCAAAAATGCGTGTTTATCTGTGTGATGACAAATTGAACCGGAAGCAGTATTTTAGCTTGTCCATTGCGTTTAGCATGTTTTTAGCATAACGCTAAAATGGCACGCAAGTTTTCAGGACTCATGCAGATCCCAAATACAGATCAGCAGGTACCAGAAGGTAAGAAAAGTTGCTTTTCCATAATATTGCGAAACTAAACGCCAGGAAAAGGTCTGCTAATGGGTGCCATTTTGCGGTCCTTATACACACACCATAATAATACTCGTATGTTTAATGCGCCGACAATCCATCAAGCGGTGCGGCTTCATAGCTTACCGAAGTTGTACTAAAAACATTTTACAGATTTTTGAGCGCCGTGGTAATGTTCTATATTCTCAATGGAACATTGAAAGTTGTGGTGTTGTTTACTGGCTTCATATTGCAGTCGACACGTATCTCTTATGTGTGACTGCCATCTACTGGTCACACTAATCATTACACCATGTACCAAATAAAATTGCTTCGAAGTCACTAAGCACAACCAGAATTATTCCGTACATTAGGCGCACCGGGTTATAAGGCGCACTGTCGATTTTTGTAGAAAATGACGTGGCGCAGTGGAAGAGTGGCCGTGCGCGACCCGAGGGTCCCTGGTTCAATCCCCACCTAGTACCAACCTCGTCATGTCCGTTGTGTCCTGAGCAAGACACTTCACCCTTGCTCCTGATGGGTGCTGGTTAGCGCCTTGCATGGCAGCTCCCTCCATCAGTGTGTGAATGGGTAAATGTGGAAGTAGTGTCAAAGCGCTTTGAGTACCTTGAAGGTAGAAAAGCGCTATACAAGTACAACCCATTTATTTTAAGTGTGCCTTATGGTCTAAAAAAATATGGTAATTTTGTTTCATTGTATCCATTAAACCATATCCAATTGTATTTAAAATCCGCAAAGTATGTGAAAATACCGTCTAAACATCGCAAATCGCCACAAACTCCGTCAGCCATTGTGAATATTCCGCTCCAAATACCTTCAGCTGTTTCCGGAGATTGGAAAAAAATTGGAAAGACATGTAGAAAGAGATTGCTGTCTATCCTTCACAATCCCTTTATAAGACATAAACACTTTTTTTTTTTTTTTTTGCATTCTAAGTTGTAAATAAATAAGTAAATAAAAAGTGCGCTAACAATCATGGAGTCAATGGGAGCTCTCTGTTTGCCCACAAAACTCTAAATAACCATTCAAAACCTGAAAACAATACTCTATTTACATCTCGTGACCTAAATATTAACCAAATATTAGTAGTGTTGTTATTATAAGTGCTAACGCAGACAAAGTATTTTTTAGCATTGATGACAAAGCGCTAACTATAGTTAATGAGTGTCCGCCCTGAGATCGGTAGGTCGTGAATTCAAACCCCGGCCGAGTCATACCAAAGACTATAAAAATGGGACCCATTACCTCCCTGCTTGGCACTTAGCATGTCAGGTTCAAACACTGATGACATTTATTAAACAGACAAGAAGCAAGGAATCATGCAGAGACAGAGTTGCATTTTGCTCAATGAGGAGAGACGTATTGGGCTGTACACTCAATTACAGTTCCAACCTACGCTCTAAGGCACAGCCCACGTGCTCCACTATTTATTCGGGAGGTGCCTGGTTACATCACTGAGGCTGCTTCTGAAGGAAGGGGGGTAATTTCAGCAGCCCCAGTTAGACACTATATATGATTATTCGTGAAATGGAAATGTGCTGACACTCGTGATATCGCCCTGTCTCTGCTTTGTCTGCGTCAAGGCACTCGATGTTCGCCCTTGGCAGTCAGTAGGCCGGGTCTGGACACAAACACTGAGCACCTTGCAACTTCAGCACAATTGATAATAACTATAGCAACGGCCTTTAAGCATAAGAGTTGTGTGATAATTTATACATAATTATTCTAACACAGCATCTAGGGTTGGAATTTGGGGTTAAATCACCAAAAATGATTCCCGGGCGCGGCCACTGCTGTTGCTCACTGCTCCCCTCACCTCCCAGGGGGTGATCAAGGGTGATTGGTCAAATGCAGAGAATCATTTCACCACACCTAGTGTGTGTGTGAGACAATCATTGGTACTTTAACTTTTTAACTTTAACTTTACGCTGCACTGGACTCAAGGAGAGACTTAAATGTAATTATAAAATGAAACTGAAGATGGCAGTAATGCAAGATATATGGGTGCAAACTACCGTAAAACTGAAGAAGAAGAAGATTATGCAGCATGGAGACGGCGATGTCTTGTTTGCTGCCGTTTCTGCTACTCCTGCGTCGGGTCTCGGCTCCTCAAAGTTATTCTGGATTATAAATCATGCCTCTCATCTGGATAATAAGAGGATTTAGCCATGAATCTCGAAATTGTTCATCTGTCACATTCAATTTATACCCCGAGATGGAGACAAACACATTACATGAGAAGACTTTTTTAACCCTTCGTCGTGTGGATTAAAGTTAATTCTTCATCTAAACTGGAAGATAAGGACATCCTGTCCGTCGTCACCACAGTGAGAGCAGACATCGTACAGTAAGCTATCATTTTATTATCTTTGTCATTCGTATTTCTTGTTTAGCACTTATCAATAATGCAACAAGATGCTTAGTGTTTCACTAAAGCTGGATCTGTTTAGCAGAGCTTCTAGAACTTATAGCTCACCCTCCTTATATTCAGTACCCAAAATATAAGTTTCTGAACCATCATTTGTCCCAAAGTACCGTGTTTTCCGGACCTTAGGGCGCACCGGATTATAAGGCGCACTGCGGAGGAGCGGGTCAATTCAGGTCTTTTTTTTATACAAAAGGCGCACCGGATTATAAGGCGCATTAAAGGAGTCATATTATTATAATTTTTTTCTGGATGTAAAAGACTTCCTTGTGGTCTACATAACATGTAATGGTGGTTCTTTGGTCAAAATGTTGCATAGATGATGTTTTACAGATCATCTTCAAGCCGCTTTCTGACAGTCGCTTCCTGATGCGCCGTTTTGTGGGCGGTCTTATGTACGTGGCTTATTTACGCTGGCTTGGCATTGTCTTGCTGAAATAAGCAGGGGCGTCCATGAGTGGAAGAAGTGTCAAAAGATGGAGCTAACTGTTTTAATGACATTCAGACTTTACTTCAATCAATAACGGAGCAGCATCTCCTCATCCGTGTCCCGTGAAAAACCGTTTGACCGGAACTCTCTAATAACTAAAGTTCCTTGGGTGAATAATGTAAACTTACCACACCGGTATGTTTTAGCGCTTTCATGGCCAGTTTACTGACAGATATAAGTAAGAACTTTACACTACTTTATATTAGAAATGGCAACAGCGGAGGATGAATGTCCCATAACAAGAAGATAGAGAAAAATAAGTTTATCGACTACGGGATTTATGCAGATCCCAAATACAGATCAGCAGGTACCAAAAGGTAAGAAAAGTTGCTTTTGCATTATATTACAAAACAAAACGTCAGATAATATGTCTTACCTTATGCACACACATAATAATACATCTAAATTGAAGCACAGTACAATCCATCAAGCGGTGCGGCTTCATAGCTTACCAAAGTCGTACTAAAACATTTTGATGGATTTTTGAGCGCCGTGTGTAATGTTCTATATTTTCAATGGAACATAAAAAATGTTGGTGTTGTTTACTTGAGTCACATTGTAGTCTACACGTATCTCTTGTGTGTGACTGCCATCTACTGGTCACACTTGTCATTTCACCAAGTACCAAGTAAAATAGCTTTGAGGTCGGTAAGCACAACCAGAATCATTCTGTACATTAGGTGCACCGGGTTATAAGAAGAAAATGAAAGGATTAAAGTGCGCCTTATAGTCCGAAAAATATGGTAGATGTTGTTGGGATCTGCGGTTCCTACCTCAACGTGGCGTGACTGGCTAGCTCATTATCTCTCAAAATGGCTCAAGAATCTCCACGAGATTGATACTATTTTGATCATATCTATTTACTCACAAACTTTATAAGTCTTTCAGTGTCATACATCAGATATACAGTCGCGATCAAAAGTTTACATACACTTTTAAAGAACATAATGTCATGGCTGTCCCATTTAAAGCACCAGTTCCACTGGCAGCAAAACAGGCGCAGTGCATAATACTACCACCACCATGCTTGACGGTAGTTATGGTGTTCCTGGGATTAAAAGCCTCACCTTTTCTCCTCCAAACATATCACTGGGTATTGTGGCCAAACAGCTCAATTTGTGTTTCATCTGACATCACATGGACAAAGATAAGACCTTCTGGAGGAAAGTTCTGTGGTCAGATGAAACAAAAATGGAGCTGTTTGGCCACCATACCCAGCAATATGTTTGGAGGAGAAATGGTGAGGCCTTTAATCCCAAGAAAACCATTCCTACCGTCAAGCATGGTGGTGGTAGTATTATGCTCTGGGCCTGTTTTGCTGACAATGGAACTGGTGCTTTACAGAGAGTAAATGGCACAATGAAAAATGAGGATTACCTCCAAATTCTTCAGGAGGACCATCTAAAATCATCAGCCCGGAGGTTGGGTCTTGGGCGCAGTTGGGTGTTCCAACAGGACAATGACCCCAAACACATGTCAAAAGTGGTAAAGGAATGGCTAAATCAGGCTCGAGTTAAGGTTTTAGAATGGCCTTCCTAAAGTCCTGACTTAAACATGTGGACAATGCTGAAGAAACAAGTCCATGTCAGAAAACCAGCAAATTTAGCTGAACTGCACCAATTTTGTCAAGAGGAGTGGTCAAAAATTCAACCAGAAGCTTGTGGATGGCTACCAAAAGCGCCTTATTGCAGTGAAACTTGCCGAGGGACATGTAACCAAATATTAACATCATTGCTGTACGTATACTTTTGACCCAGCAGATTTGCTCACATTTTTAGTAGACCCATAATAAACTCATAAAAGAACCAAACTTCATGAATGTTTTTTGTGACCAACAAGTATGTGCTCCAATCACTCTATTACAAAAAAATAAGAGTTGTAGAAATGATTGGAAACTCAAGACAGCCATGACACTATGTTCTTTACGAGTGTATGTAAACTTTTGATCGTGACTGTATTAGACTTAGACTTAGACTTCCTTTTTATTGTCATTCAAATTTGAACTTTACAGTACAGATAAGAACGAAATTTCGCTACATAAGCTCATGGTAGTGCAGGATAAAAAAGCAATAAGGTGCATATATAAATAAATAAATATATAAATAATATATAAATATATTTATATAAAATAAATAAATATATATAAATAAATAAATAAATAAATAGATTACTGTACAGATAAATATATTGCACTTTTTCACATGCGTCCACGTTTATGGATGTATGGTATATTATCTTTTTTATTCCAGCGAGTTAATCCATTTTGGGGGGAGTTGAGGGGATAATTTAATTATGATGCGTTCAAGAGTCTTACGGCCTGAGGGAAGAAGCTGTTACAGAACCTGGAGGTTCTGCTTCGGAGGCTGCGGAACCTCTTTCTAGAGTCCAGCAGTGAAAACAGTCCTTGGTGGGGGTGGGAGGAGTCTTTGCAGATTTTCTGAGCCCTGGTCAGGCAGCGGCTTTTTTTGCGGTCTCCTGGATAGGAGGAAGAGGAGTCCTGATGATCTTTTCCGCCGTCCTCACCACTCTCTGGAGAGACTTCCAGTCTGAGGCATTGCAGGCTCCAGTCCAGACAGAGATGCTGTTGGTCAGTAGGCTCTCTATAGTGCCTCTGTAGAATGTGCTGAGAATGGGGGGAGGGAGCTGTGCTCTTTTCATCCGACGCAAAAAGTGCATGCGCTGCTGAGCTCTTTTTACAAGAGCTCCGGTGCGTATATGATAATAGCTTTGAAATCGAGGCAACTTGTGTTTCCACTCTACTGGTACTTAAACAGTAACATCATACTAGGTTAGCATATTCACTGAAAATCAATGATCAAACTTAAAGCGCCCACTTTTATTTCAAGCTGTGTAGCAAAGCCTGCATTTTGTTCCTTTTATTTTGAGCAAAGCTGTCGTCAGTGAAGTTGTTGTATCCCACGTGTTAGTGACTCATTGGTCTGACTGATGCTCCGGTCTAATCTGTGGTTCAACAGCAGATAAATGGGGGATTCCATGTGTTTACATTGACGTGGCGGGGAATTTACACTCATACGGTGTTTTATTCAAAGAAAGAACATCATCAGCAACTGACCGGCAAGTCAAACTTTCAGGTTTCAGTAAATGTTCTGTTTATTTTACTCGTGTTTTGTATAAAACCTTAAAAAATACCGTAAATAATCCATAGAACATCTCTATTCGATTAAGCCCAGTCTCTTACAGTCAGCAGGTTTGTGGCCTACGAAGGTAAATAAGTTATTTAAAGGGGAACATTATCACAATTTCAGAAGGGTTAAAACCATTAAAAATCAGTTCCCAGTGGCTTATTTTATTTTTCAAAGTTTTTAAAAAAAATTTACCCATCACGCAATATCCCTAAAAAAAGCTTCAAAGTGCCTGATTTTAACCATCGTTATATACACCCGTCCATTTTCCTGTGACGTCACATAGTGATGCCAACACAAACAAACATGGAGCATAGAACAGCAAGCTATAGCGACATTAGCTCGGATTCAGACTCGGATTTCAGCGGCTTAAGCGATTCAACAGATTACGAATGTATTGAAACGGATGGTTGTAGTGTGGAGGCAGGTAGCAAAAACGAAATTGAAGAAGAAACTGAAGCTATTGAGCCATATCTGTTTGAACCGTATGCAAGCGAAACCGACGAAAACGACACGACAGCCAGCGACACGGGAGAAAGCGAGGACGAATTTGGCGATCGCCTTCTAACCAACGATTGGTATGTGTTTGTTTGGCATTAAAGGAAACTAACAACTATGAACTAGGTTTACAGCATATGAAATACATTTGGCAAAAACATGCACTTTGAGAGGGCTTCACGGTGGCAGAGGGGTTAGTGCATCTGCCTCACAATACGAAGGTCCTGAGTAGTCTTGGGTTCAATCCCGGGCTCGGGATCTTTCTGTGTGGAGTTTGCATGTCCTCCCCGTGACTGCGTGGGTTCCCTCCGGGTACTCCGGCTTCCTCCCACTTCCAAAGACATGCACCTGGGGATAAGTTGATTGGCAACACTAAATTGGCCCTAGTGTGTGGATGTGAGTGTGAATGTTGTCTGTCTATCTGTGTTGGCCCTGCGATGAGGTGGCGACTTGTCCAGGGTGTACCCCGCCTTCCGCCCGATTGTAGCTGAGATAGGCTCCAGCGCCCCCCGCGACCCCAAAGGGAATAAGCGGTAGAAAATGGATGGATGGATGCACTTTGAGAGTGCAGATAGCCCAGTTTTCATCAATTAATATATTCTGTAGACATACCCTCATCCGCTCTCTTTTCCTGGGGGTCTGGCAGCAGATTTCTTTGACTTTATCGTTGGAAATGCATCTGCTTTGAGTGTCGCAGGATATCCACACATTCTTGCCATCTCTGTTGTAGTATAGCTTTCGTCGGTAAAGTGTGCGGAACAAACGTCCAATTACTTGCCACTTTCGCATCTTTGGGCCACTAGTGCAACTTGAATCCGTCCCTGTTCGTGTTGTTACACCCTCCGACAACACACCGACGAGGCATGATGTGTCCAAGGTACGGAAAACAGTCGAAAAAACGGAAAATAACAGAGCTGATTTGACTCGGTGTTTGTAATGTGTTTGAGAAAATGGTTTGTGACGTCATCGCTCCGAGAGCGAATAATAAAAAGGCGTTTAATTCGCCAAAATTCACCCATTTAGAGTTCGGAAATCGGTTAAAAAAATATATGGTCTTTTTTCTGCAACATCAAGGTATATATTGACGCTTACATAGGTCTGGTGATAATGTTCCCCTTTAACAAAAAAGTTATGTTTTTTTACATTTTGCTGCTGCTTTCAATGAACTCGTCCCCACTTTAATTAGCATTTACAGTGAGCTGTTTTATAGCCCCTCACAACATTTTGTTACAGTTTGTTTGTTTTTTAAACCCAGAGGACCGCACACACTCTGCCACAGGGCACAAACACAGCTGTGTAATAAAATCATTAAAAAAAAAGAAAAAAGGTCATAAATATTTTACACAAAAGAGAGGATAATAAAATACTTCACCCTAAGGGAAGTTCTGCGGTTTGTATTTATTTAAGAGACGTGTTAACAAGTGTGTGTGTAAATAATACTGATAATACTCTTTATTGATAATACTTATACTGTACATCTTAACTCCTTTTTGTTTTGTCAAATTATTTTGTTTTATTGCAACATTACTACTGACATTGTAGACATTTAACTACCAACTGCTGTCATCTTTCTTCATGCACGTTATTATAACAGCCTGCTGACGTACACTACCACACTACAGTAATACTCTACCATAGTACAGTACAGAATACCATAGTACAGTAATACACTACAACACTACAGTAATACTCTACCATAGTACAGTACATAATACCATAGTACAATATGTAATACCATAGTACAGTAATACAAATCATAGTGCAGTGTATAATACCATAGTACAGTAATACACTACCATAGTACAGTACATAATACCATAGTACAATATGTAATACCATAGTACAGTAATACAAACGATAATACAGTATATGATACCATAGTACAGTATATAAGACCATAGTACAGTAATACACTTCCACAGTACAGTATATAATACCATAGTACAGTATATAATACCATAGTACAGTAATACACTACCACACTACAGTACATAATACCATAGTACAGTATATAATACCATAGTACAGTAATATGAACCATAGTACAGTATATAAGACCATAGTACAGTAATATGAACCACAGTACAGTATATAATACCATAGTACAGTAATACACTACCACACTACAGTACATAATACCATAGTAGAGTATATGATACCATAGTACAGTATATAAGACCATAGTACAGTAATATGAACCATAGTACAGTATATAAGACCATAGTACAGTAATGCACTTCCACAGTACAGTATATGATAGCATAGTACAGTAATACTCTATCAAAGTACAGTATATAATACCATAGTACAGTAATATGATAGAATCTTACAGAATATAATACCATAATACAGTAATACTCTACCATAGTACAGTATATATTACCATAGTACAGTAATACACTACCATAGTACAGTATATAATTCCATATTACAGTATACTATACCATAATACAGTATATAATACCATAGTACAGTAATATGATAGCATATTACAGTATATAATACCACAATAGAGTAATACTATACCATAGTACAGTATATAATACCATAGTACAGTAATACACTACCATAGTACAGTATATAATACCGTAGTACAGTAATACCCGACCATAATACAGTACATAATACCATATTACAGTATTACACTACCGTAGGGCAATATATAATACCATAGTACAGTAATACGAATCATAGTGCAGTATATAATTCCATAGTACAGTACTACCCTAACATAGTACAGTGTATAATACCATAGTACAGTAATACACTACCATAATACAGTATAATAATACCATTGTACAGTAATACACTTCCATAGTACAGTATATGATAGCATAGTACAGTATATAATACCATAATACTGTAATATGATAGCATAGTACAGTATAAAATACCATAATACAGTAATACTCTACCATAGTACAGTATATATTACCATAGTACAGTAATACACTACCATATACTGTACACTGTACCATAATACAGTACATAATACCATAATAATACCAAAATACAGTATATAATACCATAGTACAGTAATATGGTAGCATATTACAGTATATAATACCACAATACAGTAATACTCTACAATAGTACAGTATATAATACCATAGTACAGTAATACACTACCATAGTACAGTATATAATATGTAGTACAGTAATACCCTACCATAATGCAGTATATAATACCATAGTACAGTATTACACTACCGTAGTGCAATATATTTAATACCATAGTACAGTAATACGAATCATAGTGCAGTAAATAATACCACAGTACAGTACTACTCTACCATAGTACAGTATATAATACCATAGTACAATAATACACTACCATAATACAGTATATAATATCATAGTACAGTAGTACACTACTGTAGTACAGTATATAATACCATAGTACAGTAATACCCTACCATAATACAGTATATAATATCATAGTACAGTGTTACACTACCGTAGTGCAATATATGATACCATAGTGCAGTAATTCTTTACCATAGTACAGTCCATAATACCATAGTACAGTAATAAACTACCATAGTATAGTAATACAAACCATGGTACAGTAATGCACAACCATAGTGCAGTATATAATACCATAGTGCAGTATTACACTACCACAGTAGAGTATATAATACCATAGTACAGTAATACCCTACCATAATACAGTTATATAATACCATAGTACAGTAATATGAACCATAGTACAGTAATGCACTACCATAGTAGTGTTTCATATTAAATAGTACAGTACACTAGTGCAGTATCATCATAGTACAGTACCTTAATACCGTACCCTAGTGCAGTACTATCATAGTACTGTACACTACACTGGTGTAGTGCTATTATAGTAAAAAAAAAAAATCCAGTCCAAGCCTGAATCCCTGGATATGGGGTTCAGACTGACGCCAAGGGGAAAACAATTCATAGCCATAGCACACATAAGCATGTGTGTAAGAGGGAAACATCAAAGAACACAAAGGACATTAAAGACATTAAAAGAGCAGCGCTAATGCAACCAGCCATTTCTACATACCAATAAAATAAAAATAAAAAAACATCTACACTGTGGTGGCCTCTGCGGTGTTCCACGCCATCGTCTGCTGGGGTGAGGGGAGCATGGCCAGAGACAGGAGCAGACCCAACAAAGCAACCGAGGTTTTAAAAATAAATTTAAAAAAACTGCCATACTGTCAAGGGGACTTTTCCTGATTGTATCTCTCTGCAGCACTCATTTGTACTTTCTCTTCTCACTCCATGCAAAGAATCAACCGCGAGAAAAACGAGATGGCGCAACCATTTTGTCAGTGAGGCCATTATCCTCCTAGGCGGACCTGGGCAAATTAAGGCTCGGGGGCCACATGCGGCCCGTTACGCTTTTCAATCTGGCCCGCCAGACATTCCCACATAATTTTTTTAGATATTTAAAATGGAAAGGGTAGCTGCCATTATGATGTGCAGTGATGTTGTCAAACGACCGTAAGTCTTGAACTATACAAAGTATTTCAATGGTTGGAATCTGCGCTTTTGCATGATATACTAGTTACTATGGTCATCTAATTAGTTACTATGGTCATCTAATTACAAAGACCGTTTCCATATGAGTTGGGAAATTGTGTTAGATGTAAATATAAACGGAATACAATGATTTGCAAATCATTTTCAACCCATTTTCAATTGAATGCACTACAAAGACAAGATATTTGATGTTCAAACTCATAAACTTTTTTTTTTTTTTGCAAATAATAATTAACTTAGAATTTCATGGTTGCAACACATGCCAAAGTAGTTGGGAAAGGGCATGTTCACCACTGTGTTACATGGCCTTTCCTTTTAACAACACTCAGTAAACGTCTGGGAACTGAGGAGACACATTTTTTTAAGCTTGTCAGGTGGAATTGTGGGTGTTGTTGATAAACGGTTTTCGTCTTGCATAGGAGAGTTTTAACTTGCACTTACAGATGTAGCGACCAACTGTAGTTACTGAGAGTGGGTTTCTGAAGTGTTCCTGAGCCCATGTGGTGATATCCTTTACACACTGATGTCGCTTGTTGATGCAGTACAGCCTGAGGGATCGAAGGTCACGGGCTTAGCTGCTTACGTGCAGTGATTTCTCCAGATTCTCTGAACCCGTTGATGATATTACGGACCGTAGATGGTGAAATCCCTAAATTCCTTGCAATAGCTGCTTGAGAAAGGTTTTTCTTAAACTGTTCAACAATTTGCTCACGCATTTGTTGACAAAGTGGTGACCCTCGCCCCATCCTTGTTTGTGAATGACTGAGCATTTCATGGAATCTAATTTTATACCCAATCATGGCACCCACCTGTTCCCAATTAGCCTGCACACCTGTGGGATGTTCCAAATAAGTGTTTGATGAGCATTCCTCAACTTTATCAGTATTTATTGCCACCTTTCCCAACTTCTTTGTCACGTGTTGCTGGCATCAAATTCTAAAGTTAATGATTATTTGCAAAAAAAAAATGTTTATTAGTTTGAACATCAAATATGTTGTCTTTGTAGCATATTCAACTGAAAATATATGTGCTGTATGAACTTTGGGGAGGTGAACGGTACTTTGGGCTGTGGGATTGAGTGTGTTGTGCAGGTGTTTGAGTTGTATTGGCGGGTTTAATGGATGGGAGGGGGGAGGTGTTTGTTATGCGGGATTAATTTGTGGCATATTAAATATAAGCCTGGTTGTGTTGTGGCTAATAGAGTATATATATATATCTTGTGTTTATTTACTGTTTTAGTCATTCCCAGCTGAATATCAGGTCCCACCCGCCTCACACAGCATCTTCCCTATCTGAATCGCTCCCACTGCCCTCTAGTCCTTCACTCTCACTTTCCTCATCCACAAATCTTTCATCCTCGCTCAAATTAATGGGGAAATTGTCGCTTTCTTGGTCCGAATCGCTCTCGCTGCTGGTGGCCATGATTGTAAACAATGTGCGGATGTGAGGAGCTCCACAACCTGTGACGTCACGCTACTCATCTGCTACTTCCAGTACAGGCAAGGCTTTTTTATCAGCGACCAAAAGTTGCGAACTTTATCGTCGATGTTCTCTACTAAATCCTTTCAGCAAAAATATGGCGATATCGCGAAATGATCAAGTATGACACATAGAATGGACCTGCTATCCCCGTTTGAATAAGAAAATCGCATTTCAGTAGGCCTTTAAACTTCATAGTTAATATTGTAAATCCCGCATTCTTTATTTTCATGTACATTCCGGGTGTCTCATTCAGCGAAACAGTTTTAATTTCCATTCTGTCTTTTAAGTTCATCTGTCATAACGTTTTTAGATTTCAATCAGGCATTATTGTGAGGTTTTGTATTGGTGTTCCTAAAAATCAGATATACCAGCCCCCAGACACATTTTCTTCTCTGAATTTGGCCCTAGAGTCAAAATAATTGCCCAGGCCTGCTCCTAGGGGTGGGGACACTCCAAATAGAACCCATATTTTCATATGTGAATACAGTAAATTCCATCATTTATTCCGGAAAGTGCACATGGGAATGACTTGTTCAAAACAAATGTCAGGAATAAATGACAAAGCCAGCAGATAATATTGCTGTGAAACAGATGTTTCAGATGATTATGGTGATTACTATTATGAGGTCAGTGGGTTGAACGTGAGCCCAATGAGGCAACGCTTGTAATGAAAGAGAGATGTACAGTAGTTCCACAGCAGTAGATAAGATCACGGCAGATTTGACCTCCCATTATGAAGGAAAAAGAAATAACACGTCTTTAAAGCGACATTGCCTGTCATCACAATGCTGGGAAACGTCGTCACACATTGAGCTTTAATGCATTCATTTTCCACACACGTCAGTAGAAACGTTCTCTCCCCATCCCCATCGCTCTGTCATTCACTTTGTGGGAGTTTGCAGAGAATTCCTTCACAATAAAAGTGGGCCACTGTCGCAAATTGTGTTCTCAGATACGCAAGAGTTAAACGTTCTGACGGAATGTTTTGCCTTTGAACCTTGCACCCGCATGACGAGGCAGGCACATCTGGATGACGCTCTGAAGGCCTTGAAAACAACATGGACTATTATTGGCACCAGTGGCTGAAACAACACTGACACAAATCTCCTCTAAATGTGAGACTTGGTTAAATATCACAAAGAAAAATAATGAACATGTGATTATCTGTTCCACAGTTGAGTTAGGGCCACCCTGAGACAACTCCAGAAAAAAACAAATGCACGTAATGTACCAAGTGAAAACCACACTGGTTATTTTAAGATACTTTTTTTAAATGAAAGAAATATGTATTTTTTCGTCAAACATATACTGTTTTCTCTCTTTTTTTTTTTTTTTTACTTTATTTTCTATTTTTCTGTGCATCTTACTTTTTTTTCCCTCCCTCAAAAATACAAAAACTATTTTTCTTCAAAATATGCATATTTAGAAATATAATAATTAGTTGTATTTCATCAAGAAAATATACATTTGTGATTTTTCTTGAAAATATAAAATATATTTTCAGAAAATAAAAAAATGGCCACATTTTTTCTTTGACATGTGACTTTTTTAATTTGTATCTAAGAAAATATTCAACTTTGGTTTTCATCATGAACAACTAAAGATGTCCGATAATATAATTATCGGTATCGTTTTTTTTATTATCGGAATCGTTTTTTTTATTTATTTTTATTTTTTCTAAATCAACATAAAAAACACAAGATACACTTACAATTAGTGCACCAACCCAAAAAAACTCCCTCCCTCATTCACACTCATTCACACAAAAGGGTTGTTTCTTTCTGTTATTAATATTCTGGTTCCTACATTATATATCAATATATATCAATACAGTCTGCAAGGGATACAGTCCGTAAGCACACATGATTGTGCGTGCTGCTGGTCCACTAATAATACTAACCATTAACAGTTGATTTTACTCATTTTCATTAATTACTAGTTTCTATGTAACTGTTTTTATATTGTTTTACTTTATTTTTTATTCAAGAAAATGTTTTTAATTTATCTTATTTTATTTTATTGTATTCATTTTTTTTTAAAGTACCTTATCTTCACTATACCTGGTTGTCCAAATTACGCATAATAATGTGTTAATTCCACGACTGTATATATCGGTTGATATCGGTATCGGTAATTAAAGAGTTGGACAATATCGGAATATCGGATATCGGCAAAAAGCCATTATCGGACATCCCTATGAACAACTTATTTTCATAAATGTATAAGGTTTTTTTTGTGTTCAAGCCTTAACCTAAAAAAAAATACCACTTTAGTGTTTTTTTTTCCATCAAAAAAATTTAATATAACATTTTCAAGATACTATTTTTTTTTTTCAATAAAATATGTTTGTGACTTATTTCCTGAAAATATACAGGTTTTTTTTTCCTAAAATTTTTTAAATATACTCTTGTATTCTGTTTTTCTCTTTTCAATGAAATACATGTATGTTACTTTTCCCTGAAAATAGAAAATATTTTCTAAAAAATATTAAAAATAGCCACATTTTTCCTTAGTTAGATATAACTTTATTTTCATAAGTTTAGGGTTTGTTTGTTTTTTCCAACTTTTATCCAACAATATCCAACGTTGGTTTCAATCATATACAACTTATTGTCGTAAGTTTATAATTTTTTCTTAAAAATGTTTAACATTTTTTTCTAAAAAAAAACCCAACACAACTTAAATTATAAAAATACAAAAACCTTTTCTGAAAAATACAAAGACTTTGTTCCCTTGAAAATATACAACTCTATTTATCATTTTATAGCTTTTTCTTGAACAACCCTTCATAAAAAAAAATCGATAACTTTAGTCTGAAAAATATAAAACTTACTTTCTAAAATACCTCCCTGCTTCGCACTCAGCATCAAGGGTTGGAATTGGGGGTTAAATCACCAAAAATGATTCCGGGGCACGGCCACCGCTGCTGCTCACTGCTCCTCTCACCTCCCAGGGGGTGATCAAGGATGATGGGTCAAATGCAGAGAATAATTTCGCCACACCAAGTGTGTGTGTGACAATCATTGGTGCTTTAATTTTAATATACTCTATTTTTTTTTTTTCAAGATGTGTTTGTTACATTTTCTTTAAAATATAATATCTAAAAAAAGAAATACATATTTTTAAAAATATTCATATTTTATTTTATCAAGAAAATATAGAATATTTGTTTCCTCCAAAATATAAAAATAGCCACATTTTTCTTAGAAAATATGTAACTTTATTTTTGTAGGTTTATGGCTTTTTTTTTTAATTTTCCAATGTTTATCTTAATAAAGCATACTTTGATTTTAACTTTGGTTTTACCTTTTTTTTTTTTTTTTTTTTTTTTTAATATTATGTATATTTTTAAATACTATATATAAATATAGATTGGTTTTCTTCCACAGAAATATACCTCTGTTTGAATTCCCCCTGGCCTTTTATATGACAATAAAGCTGATTCTGATAGCAGAAAGCATGGGTTTGATTCCTGGCCAAAGTTGTGTCAAGAATGCCACCAATTGACATAAAAAAGGTGAAAAAACACAACTTTTCTTGAAGACTTATAACATTGCTCAAAGGTTTACTTTGTTGTCAAACTGATTTCTCCTAAATGTTTTTTTAATTGGTCAAAAATATACATTTTTCTTGAACAAACACATGCGTTTGTGGCTTTTTCCTCCAATTATATTTTCTTTTGTTATTCAAATACCAAGCTATACTTTTTGTGTAAATAAAAACTTTTTTTTAATATGGATGGAAAGGAGCATAGCGCCCCCTTGGGTAGTGGAGGCCCACTTACTTCCATCACCCACGTTATTACGTGGGCTTAATGTTAACAATAGCTTGACTCTTGTCTCCATTGGACTTTTTCACACTCCCATCACTTCCATGTGAGCCTGTGCACCGCCACGCTTGTGTTGCTGGGCCTCATCTGGCCTTAATGTGTAAAAGGATATGTCCTCACAGTCGAGGAGCCTTGCTGAGCTCCTGGCTGACTGGCTGGCTGCGGGCCTGACACACTGAACACAGCTTGAGGGAGGAAACATATGAAAATACCAGCAGCAGCAGCTTGATTTTTTGGCTCTTTTGATGCTTTACATAAATACTGCACACACACACACACACACACTGGTTATGATTTGGAATGAGGACCAAGTTTTTGATCATCACTTGTGGGCATCACCCTTTCTACAGGTTGTGAAGGCATAAAGAAAATTAGGTAAAAAGGCCACTGCCCAGTTAGCTCATACACGTCTTTAAATGTCTGGATTGATGAAGTAATGTGCTGATCATTCTTACTGGGGACCCTGTGGGAAAAAGAGTTAATATGGTTCATGGGGACCAAATTTAAATAATTTTGCATAATTCACACAAATTTGTACGTGACTACTGAGGACCATTTAAAAAAAAAAAAAAAAAAAAAAAAAAAAAAAGTTCAAATGAAATATGACATGATCCTCAGAATACATCACTACAGCTGTCCTCTTATAGGAAGTTTCACCACTTAAATGTTAAAGCAAATCCTGCATCTTCTGTGAGATTACTGAAAACTGCTTTTTAGCAGAAATGAAGTTGTCTGCAACTCCAACTACCATATATAGAAGGATGTGAATCATACTTTAAGGTGATAATGTTTTATAATCATGCTGTATGAAAATGTCATCCTAGGGAACACTAAACCATGATATCACCAAAATATATTAGTTTTAACTAAGGATGGATACCATACAGAATCACAGTACTACAAACCCCGTTTCCATATGAGTTGGGAAATTGTGTTAGATGTAAATATAAACTGAATACAATGATTTGCAAATCCTTTTCAACCCATATTCAATTGAATGCACTACAAAGACAAGATATTTGATGTTCAAACTCATAAACTTTATTTTATTTTTTTGCAAATAATAATTAACTTAGAATTTCATGGCTGCAACATGTGCCAAAGTAGTTGGGAAAGGGCATGTTCACCACTGTGTTACATGGCCTTTCCTTTTAACAACATTCAGTAAACGTTTGGGAACTGAGGAGACAAATTTTTTAAGCTTCTCAGGTGGAATTCTTTCCCATTCTTGCTTGATGTACAGCTTAAGTTGTTCAACAGTCCGGGGGTCTCCGTTGTGGTATTTTAGGCTTCATAATGCGCCACACATTTTCAATGGGAGACAGGTCTGGACTACAGGCAGGCCAGTTTAGTACCCGCACTCTTTTACTATGAAGCCACGTTGATATAACACATGGCTTGGCATTGTCTTGCTGAAATAAGCAGGGGCGTCCATGGTAACGTTGCTTGGATGGCAACATATGTTGCTCCAAAACCTGTATGTACCTTTCAGCATTAATGGCGCCTTCACAGATGTGTAAGTTACCCATATCTTTGGCACTAATACACCCCCATACCATCACAGATGCTGGCTTTTCAACTTTGCGCCTATAACAATCCAGATGGTTCTTTTCCTCTTTGGTCCGGAGGACACGACGTCTACAGTTTCCAAAAACAATTTGAAATGTGGACTCGTCAGACCACAAAACACTTTTCCACTTTGTATCAGTCCATCTTAGATGAGCTCAGGCTCAGTGAAGCCGACGGCCTTTCTGGGTGTTGTTGATAAACGGTTTTCGCCTTGCATAGGAGAGTTTTAACTTGCACTTACAGATGTAGTGACCAACTGTAGTTACTGACAGTGGGTTTCTGAAGTGTTCCTGAGCCATTGTGGTGATATCATTTACACACTGATGTCGCTTGTTGATGCAGTACAGCCTTAGGGATCGAAGGTCACGGGCTTAGCTGCTTACGTGCAGTAATTTCTCCAGATTCTCTGAACCCTTTGATGATATTACAGACCGTAGATGGTGAAATCCCTAAATTCCTTGCAATAGCTGGTTGAGAAAGGTTTTTCTTAAACTGTTCAACAATTTGCTCACGCATTTGTTGACAAAGTGGTGACCCTCGCCCCATCCTTGTTTGTGAATGACTGAGCATTTCATGGAATCTACTTTTATACCCAATCATGGCACCCACCTGTTCCCAATTTGCCTGTTCACCTGTGGGATGTTCCAAATAAGCGTTGATGAGCATTCCTCAACTTTATCAGTATTTATTGCCACCTTTCCCAACTTCTTTGTCACGTGTTGCTGGCATCAAATTCTAAAGTTAATGATTATTTGCAAAAAAAAAAAAGTTTATCAGTTTGAACATCAAATATGTTGTCTTTGTAGCATATTCAACTGAATATGGGTTGAAAATTATTTGCAAATCATTGTATTCCGTTTATATTTACATCTAACACAATTTCCCAACTCATATGGAAACGGGGTTTGTATTAATGCCAGGATAACAAATGTTTCACTTTTCAAGACAATTAGTTTTCTCTTTTGCCAAAATTTGAAACACGTAAACAATGTAACCCAAATTTCTGTGATTAACTATACACGGAAGAAGTGTGAGCAGAGCAGCGAGTGCAATACCAGCTACAGCCCGATGAGGGGGCTGCTGTGCAAATGTCTCACACTCAAACTAACCAGTAAACATGTTTTATGGGCCAAAGCTTAAAAATCACTTAGGCATCTTCAGAATGGATCTGACTATCATTTAAAAAGGTTTCCCTTTAGGGGACCTGTTTTTTTGTCCCCATACCATCAGAGGTCCCCTAAAGGTGACTGTGTAAACAGAGCGATGTCCCCATTAAGTAAGCATTGCCAGAACACACACACACACACACACACACACATACACACACACACACACACACACACACACACACATGCACATTTTTTGCATGAGTGTTGAGGAAATTCGAGATCGAGCCCAGACTCTAACCCCCCCGCCATAATGCTCATTCTGCTATGATGCAGCTAGGAAACATCGACACGGCTTTCTGTCTGACTTTGTCTCTTTAGTCATGCTTTTGGTCTTTTCCGTCAAATTGACAACGTGGCGTAAATCCCCTGTCGTAGGCCATGTTTTTACCCGAACTGCGTCGTGCATGTTGACACACACACAGGCTGGAGTGTATATGTGCCTCGCATTAAACCGTCAAAGCGTGGAATGATTCACAGTTTTAACAGTTAAAGGAAGTGACCGACCTAAAGCTGTCACTCAAAGGTGATATTTGTGTCTGTTTTTTTTTTTGTCCTGTCCAGCTTCTCAGGCAAATCATATAGTTGATGCAGATGTCCATATCGGCTGTTCAGATTTACTTTACAAAAGAGAAGTGTGGGATACTTCTCTTGTTGCCTTATTTGTATTTGACTCTATTAAATGTACAAACCCTGTTTCCATATGAGTTGGGAAATTGTGCTAGATGTAAATATAAACGGAATACAATGATTTGTAAATAATTTTCAACCCATATTCAGTTGAATATGCTACAAAGACAACATATTTGATGTTCAAACTGATAAACACTTTTTTTTTTTGCAAATAATCATTAACTTTAGAATTTGATGCCAGCAACACGTGACAAAGAAGTTGGGAAAGGTGGCAATAAATACTGATAAAGTTGAGGAATGCTCATCAAACACTTATTTGGAACATCCCACAGGTGAACAGGCAAATTGGGAACAGGTGGGTGCCATGATTGGGTATAAAAGTAGATTCCATGAAATGCTCAGTCATTCACAAACAAGGATGGGGCAAGGGTCACCACTTTGTCAACAAATGCGTGAGCAAATAGTTGAACAGTTTAAGAAAAACCTTTCTCAGCCAGCTATTGCAAGGAATTTAGGGATTTCACCATCTACGGTCCGTAATATCATCAAAGGGTTCAGAGAATCTGGAGAAATCACTGCACGTAAGTAGCTAAGCCTGTGACCTTTGATCCCTCAGGCTGTACTGCATCAACAAGCGACATCAATGTGTAAAGTATATCACCACATAGGTTCAGGAACACTTCAGAAACCCACTGTCAGTAACTACAGTTGGCCGCTACATCTGTAAGTGCAAGTTAAAACTCTCCTACGCAAGGCGTTTATCAACAACACCCAGAAACGCCGTCGGCTTCGCTGGGCCTGAGCTCATCTAAGATGGACTGATACAAAGTGGAAAAGTGTTCTGTGGTCTGACGAGTCCACATTTCAAATTGTTTTTGGAAACTGTGGAGGTCGTGTCCTCCAGACCAAAGAGGAAAAGAACCATCCGGATTGTTATAGGCGCAAAGTTGAAAAGCCAGCATCTGTGATGGTATGGGGATGTATTAGTGCCCAAGACATGGGTAACTTACACATCTGTGAAGGCGCCATTAATGCTGAAAGGTACATACAGGTTTTGGAGCAATATATGTTGCCATCCAAGCAACGTTACCATGGACGCCCCTGCTTATTTCAGCAAGACAATGCCAAGCCACGTGTTACATCAACGTGGCTTCATAGTAAAAGAGTGCGGGTACTAGACTGGCCTGCCTGTAGTCCAGACCTGTCTCCCATTGAAAATGTGTGACGCATTATCCATCCATCCATTTTCTACCGCTTATTTCCTTCGGAGTCGCGGGGGGCGCTGGAGCCTATCTCAGCTACAATCGGGCGGAAGGCGGGGTACACCCTGGACAAGTCGCCACCTCATCGCAGGGGTGGCACATTATGAAGCCTAAAATACCACAACGGAGACCCCGGACTGTTGAACAACTTAAGCTGTACATCAAGCAAGAATGGGAAAGAATTCCACCTGAAAAGCTTAAAAAATGGGTCTCCTCAGTTCCCAAACGTTTACTGAGTGTTGTTAAAAGGAAAGGCCATGTAACAAAAAGGTAAACATGCCCTTTCCCAACTACTTTGGCACGTGTTGCTGGCATCAAATTCTAAAGTTAATGATTATTTGCAAAAAAAAAAAAAGTTTATCAGTTTGAACATCAAATATGTTGTCGATGTAGTGCATTCAACTGAATATGGGTTGAAAAGGATTTGCAAATCGTTGTATTCCGTTTAGATTTACATCTAACACAATTTCCCAACTCATATGGAAACGGGGTTTGTATTTATATTATCATTTGGTGCAGCCTGGCCGGAGCAGGAGGGGATAGAAAGAGAAAAAAAGGAAAGACAGAGGGGGAAATTGTGGGGACAAGACGGGCATAATACAGAGAGACAAAAACAACAACAGCAAACACAACAATAACAACAACAACAACAATAGATCAACATCAGCAAACAGGATATGTACAAATATAATGGTAAAAGTGATAGCAAAGAAGCAGTTAGCGAAATAATAATGACAATAAGCATTATTACAATACAAATGGATCAATACAAATACCAATAGAAATAGCACTATTGATAGAGAACAATACCAATAATTACCTCTATTATCAACAATACGGTTGTTCAAATGCAACAATACATATATGTAATGATAACTAGAGATACAAAAGAAAGCAGAAAAATGGAGGGGAAGAAAGAGAAGCAACCTATATTAACCTTGTAGATTGTTATAGTAACAATAGGTTAAGCTTTGTCAGTGTGTCATGCGTTACCCAGTTTTCCCTAGGCAGATAGATAGATAGTACTTTATTGATTCCTTCAGGAGAGTTCCCTCAGGAAAATTAAAATTCCAGCAGCAGTGTACAGAATTGAGATCGAATTTAAAAAGTAAAAAATAAATAATGGGGGTATAAATGGAAAAAGAATAGAAAAATAGTACAATGAGAATAAAAATAAAAAGCAACAATGAGAATAAAAATCTAACAGTAAAATAAGAATATAACAAGAGAAACTAGGCAGTAGTGACCATGTTAAATGATAAATGATAAATGGGTTGTACTTGTATAGCGCTTTTCTACCTTCAAGGTACTCAAAGCGCTTTGACACTACTTCCACATTTACCCATTCACACACACATTCACACACTGATGGAGGGAGCTGCCATGCAAGGCGCTAACCAGCACCCATCAGGAGCAAGGGTGAAGTGTCTTGCTCAGGACACAACGGACATGACGAGGTTGGTATTAGGTGGGGATTGAACCAGGGACCCTCGGGTCGCGCACGGCCATTCTTCCACTGTATTGCACTGTTATTGTTTTGAGGCATGTTAAAAAAAATAATGTACTTTGTGACTTCAATAATAAATATGGCAGTGCCATGTTGGCATTTTTTTCCATAACTGAGTTGATTTATTTTGGAAAACCTTGTTATATTGTTTAATGCATCCAGCGGGGCATCACAACAAAATTAGGCATAATAATGTGTTAATTCCACGAATGTATATATCGGTATCGGTTGATATAGGTATCGGTAATTAAGAGTTGGACAATATTGGAATATCGGATATCGGTAAAAAAGCCATTATCGGACATCTCTTTTAACTAGCGATCACTTCTTTGTTTAAAATTTACACACACGCACGCACACACACACGCACACACACACACGCACACACACACACACACACACACACACACACACACACACACACACACACACACACACACACACACACACACACACACACACACACACACACACACACACACACACACACACACATTTGTTATCTTCTGTCAGGCTTGTCCCTGACAGTTTTGTCAAGTTTGAGTTTTTCCTCTGTCATTTCTTGTCAACGCTCTTATTTTGGTTATTTCCTACTTGTCTCCCTGAGTGCTGTGTACCCTCAGCTGTGGCTGATTGGCACCTGGCCACACCTGGTGTCAATCAGCCAGCTGCTATTTAAACCTGCCTTCCCCTCCAGTCAGTGCTGGATTATTGTCATTGTCATTGTCACTACTACCTGTCTTAATACTTGTCGTTGTAGCTCTGTCTACTTTTGTTTCACTCTGCTCATGTTCTAGTTCCTTCGTGTCACAGTAAGTGTTTTTGTTTTTTGTCCACAGTTAGCCTCTGTGCTATTTTAGTTCATAGCCAAGTTTGTTCTCCGCCTTGTGCGCGCCTTTTGTTTGTTCCCTTTTGTTTGTTTTTTTGCAATAGTATTAAATGATGTTTTCTCGCTCAATGCCTGCCGTCATCTCTGCATCCTGGGGTTCGTCACCAACAGACTCTGACATCTTCTCGAGACCTCCAAAATTGCCTACCTCTTTAGGACCACCCTTTCTAGATATATACATTTTTGTATTTACAACATTAATAATATATACATACTTTGTAAATATAAAAAAACTTGTTGTGAAAAATGAGTTGGAATTTTACAAGAAAAAAAGGTCACAGTTTCACAAGAAAAACGTAGAATTTTGGCAGTATTGTAATAAAAGTCGTAATTATACTAAACGCAAGTCAAAATTTTACAAGAAAAACTGAACATTTGTGCAGGTTGTGAGTTTAAACCCCGGCCGAGTCATACCAAAGACTATAAAAATGGGACCCATTACCTCCCTGCTTGGCACTCAGCATCAAGGGTTGGAATTGGGGGTTAAATCACCAAAATTGATTCCCGGGCATGGCCACCGCTGCTGCTCACTGCTCCCCTCACCTCCCAGGGGGTGAACAAGGTGATGGGTCAAATGCAGAGGACACATTTCGCCACACCTAGTGTGTGTGTGACAATCATTGGCACTTTAAGTAGAACTTTAATATTATGATAAAAGTTGGAATTTTACTCAATACCAATCACAATTTTACAAGAAAAGCTTAACATTTTGATAATTTTATGAAAAGGTTTATTAGAAAACTAACATTTTGGCAATATTATATTAATACTCGGAATATTTCTTGGCAAAAGTATGACAAAAGTCACAATTTTACTCAAAAAATGTCACTATTTTACAAGAACAACCAAAAAATTGGCAATATTGTGATAAAAGTCAGAATTTTATATAAGACAATAGTCACCATTTTGCATTAAAAAGTAATAATTTTACATAAAACAGTAATCATTTAAGATAAAATATTGCAATATTACAGAAGCAGGAAGAATATGGGAAATTGTTCCCAATTCTATAACAAAAAAGTCGACACATTGTGAGAAAGACTGCTTTTAGTTAATTTATTTTTATTTTTTTGTTTGTAATTGGTTTTTAATCTTCATTATCTACTTCAAGTTATTACAGTATGTCTCTATATACATCTTTATTTTATTTTTTTAATTAATTTTGGCCAAAGTTATTATTATTAAGTTGTTATTACATATGTTGGCCAGAGGGGGAGCACTTCAATTTCTTAGACATACTTGTTATTTCATATGTTGACGAGAGGGGGAGCACTTTTAAAACCGACACAGTCAATTTGAAAAAAACCCTCCTTTTTGGGACCACCCTAATTTTGATAGATTTCACCACCAGGGGTGCAAATGAGACATTCTCTATTAGATGCAATGTTATTGGGACCTTCTAATGTGTATATATATATATATATATATATATATATATATATATATATATATATATATATATATATATATATATATATATATATACATTATATATATATATAATATATATTATATGTATATATATATATATATATATATATATACATATATATATATATATATTATAGATATGTATATATTATATATATATATACATATATATATATATATATATATATATATATATATATATATATATATATATATATATATATATATATATATATATATATATATATATATAATGTGTATATACATATAGGCACATTAGAAGGGACTCATAAATAACCGACAAAAATCCTTTTACATACAATTATGTTGTGCTAAAATAAATAAACCAAACTTATGATGAATATCTTCCTTAACTAAACTGTCAATAAAACATAAGTGCAAATGAAAGTACAGCTTAAACACTAAAGTCATAATTTTTGCGCTTTAAGAAAGTACTCTATGACTTCTTCTGTTTTGAGAATGTCATTACTGCCACAAGTGGTAGAAAAGTGTATTACAGCTGAGTACTGCTGCGACGCATACGGACCACAGCTGAGAAACAGATATTTTTTGGCAGTCCTCTAGCAGGCGCTCGCGCCCCAGCATTGGGTCCCAGCCCTATGGTTAAGAAACACTGCTTTACAAGAAATACATTGGAAGTTAACTCCGTTGCTCGCCTGCTTGTGTAAGCAGGTTTTCTGAGACCTTTGTTTTGTTACCGCATGCAGTATTTTTGTTGTGAAGACAGGAGCTGTGCGGTTGGGCCTCGGTGGCAGCTGTGTGAAGAGAGAGTCTTTGTTTCAATAAAAAGTCTTTCTTGAGTTCCTGCCTGCCATTTTTTCTTCATACTGAGCTCGCACCAGCCAGCGGTCATCTTACAAGACCCTCGGTTGCCGTGCATGTCAATCAAGTGACTAACGTGACTTCACACTGAAAATTGATGATCGGTAATAATGTAAATTTTCTTAAATACCATATTTTTCGGACTATAAGTCGCAGTTCTTTTCATAGTTTGGCCAGGGGTGCGATTTATACTCTGGAGCAATTTATGTGTGAAATTACAAACCCCGTTTCCATATGAGTTGGGAAATTGTGTTCCATGTAAATATAAACGGAATACAATGATTTGCAAATCCTTTTCAACCCATATTCAATTGAATGCACTACAAAGACAAGATATTTGATGTTCAAACTCATAAACTTTTTTTTTTTTTGTAAATAATAGTTAACTTAGAATTTCATGGCTGCAACACGTGCCAAAGTAGTTGGGAAAGGGCATGTTCACCACTGTGTTACATGGCCTTTCCTTTTAACAACACTCAGTAAACGTTTGGGAACTGAGGAGACACATTTTTTAAGCTTCTCAGGTGGAATTCTTTCCCATTCTTGCTTGATGTACAGCTTAAGTTGTTCAACAGTCTGGGGGTCTCCGTTGTGGTATTTTAGGCTTCATAATGCGCCACACATTTTCAATGGGAGACAGGTCTGGACTACAGGCAGGCCAGTCTAGTACCCGCACTCTTTTACTATGAAGCCACGTTGATGTAACACGTGGCTTGGCATTGTCTTGCTGAAATAAGCAGGGGCGTCCATGGTAACGTTGCTTGGATGGCAACATATGTTGCTTCAAAACCTGTATGTACCTTTCAGCATTAATGGCGCCTTCACAGATGTGTAAGTTACCCATGTCTTGGGCACTAATACACCCCCATACCATCACAGATGCTGGCTCTTCAACTTTGCGCCTATAACAATCCGGATGGTTCTTTTCCTCTTTGTTCCGGAGGACATGACATCCACAGTTTCCAAAAACAATTTGAAATGTGGACTCGTCAGACCACAGAACACTTTTCCACTTTGAATCAGTCCATCTTAGATAAGCTCAGGCCCAGCGAAGCCGACGGCGTTTCTGGGTGTTGTTGATAAACGGTTTTCGCCTTGCATAGGAGAGTTTTAACTTGCACTTACAGATGTAGCGACCAACTGTAGTTACTGACAGTGGGTTTCTGAAGTGTTCCTGAGCCATTGTGGTGATATCCTTTATACACTGATGTCGCTTAATGATGCAGTACAGCCTGAGGGATCGAAGGTCACGGGCTTAGCTGCTTACGTGCAGTGATTTCTCCAGATTCTCTGAACCCTTTGATGATATTACAGACCGTAGATGGTGAAATCCCTAAATTCCTTGCAATAGCTGGCTGAGAAAGGTTTTCCTTAAACTGTTCAACAATTTGCTCACGCATTTGTTGACAAAGTGGTGACCCTCGCCCCATCCTTGTTTGTGAATGACTGAGCATTTCATGGAATCTACTTTTATACCCAATCATGGCACCCACCTGTTCCCAATTTGCCTGTTCACCTGTGGGATGTTCCAAATAAGTGTTTGATGAGCATTCCTCAACTTTATCAGTATGTATTGCCACCTTTCCCAACTTCTTTGTCACGTGTTGCTGGCATCAAATTCTAAAGTTAATGATTATTTGTAAAAAAACTAATGTTTATGAGTTTGAACATCAAATATGTTGTCTTTGTAGCATATTCAACTGAATATGAGTTGAAAATGATTTGCAAATCATTGTATTCCGTTTATATTTACATCAAACATAATTTCCCAACTCATATGGAAACGAGGTTTGTATTATTAACGCATTACCGTAAAATATCAAATAATATTATTTATCTCATTCACGTAAGAGACTAGGTGTTAACATACCAGGCACGTTCTCAGTTGGTTATTTATGCGTCATATAACATACACTTATTCAGCCTGTTGTTCACTATTCTTTATCTATTTTAAATTCCCTTTCAAATGTCTATTCTTGGTGTTGGATTTTATCAAATACATTTCCCCAAAAAATGCGACTTAAACTCCAGTGCGACTTACATATGTTTTTTTCCTTCTCTCTTATGCATTTTCGGCCGGTGCAACTTATACTCCGGAACGACTTATACTCCGAAAAATACGGTACTGGCAATCGACCGGTACCTAACAATCTACGTAATGGTCACACCTGCTGTATCGAATGTCTAACTTCTTTTTAGTGGTACGTGTACCACTAGTGGTACGCAGGGGCTCCATCGAATGGTATGCCAAAGAATCACTTGATTAAAGTACAGTGTTTTATTTTATTATAATCCAACATAGTGTTACTGTTCAAACTGTATGTAATGTTACAGTGGCCAGAAATAATAAATATACCTCTGCCTTGTTTTTAATGAATACTTAGGCCTACTACGCCACTGTATTTTAATGTTGCTCATTATGGTAGTACTTGGAGAGCCAAGTTTCTGAGGTGATACCTGGTGCAAAAGTTTGAGAACCATTAGTCTATACTTTATAATATTCCATGTTGTCTAATGTTTGTTGTCTACAGCACATTATTTCTCAAGTGGAAAATATATCGGCTCCAACTAAGATGTCTGCTGTTGATGACCAACAAAAGAGATTTAGTTTGACTACTTTAGTCACTTCATGAGGCTCCAGTTTGGTGTTCCAGTCTTTGCTGGGCTAACTTTGTTTGCTCTGCTTGATGGCCTCTCCGTGTTTGCTTTCTCCTTCACTGGAGCGAACGCCTCTCTCAGCCCGTGCAGCCCTCAAGTGCTGGCACATTGGGGGTCATCAGCCCACCCAGAATGCATGGCTAGAGATAAAGACCTCAGTGCAGGGATGACATGCTTCTTTTAGCAAAGTGCAGAGTGGTGATCAAGCATTTAGTATTTAGATGTTTTGGTGGATCCCATCTGGGCTTAGTCAAGTTTGTCCATGAATTAAAGACAGATGCATCGATGGAAAAAAATGGTGTTTACATAGTTGCACGCAAGTTTTACAGATGATTAACTAATGCATAATAAGATTTATGTAGTAAAGATTTTATGAAAGTACTTTGTATTATTATATTAAATACAGCTGTTGGTATGGTACACCGACATTGTAAGCTAAAACCACAATAACACAAACACAACAACAGTGTTTTTGTTTCATTGAGAGTGTGAAGGCAGACATATAATCATAATCAGCTGGGATAGGCTCCAGCACCCACGCGACCCCATAAGGGACAAGTGGTAGAAAATGGATGGATGGATAATTAATGATATTCATTGTATCAATAAAAATGTTATATTTTTATCTTGTAATGTAGGCATGTAATTGATTTTTCTAGTGTGTATCTAATGAAGTGGAAAAAAATTCCAAAAAAACTAAAATATGTTATTTTGACTTAAAACGCAATTTTTGCAGGCAAGTATTCAACGCTAACTTTTTTTTTTCAATTGCACTTGTCCCTGGCCTAGAAAAAAAATTGACAAATATAATATTTGTATATACTGTATGTGTATATATATATATATATATATATATATATATATATATATATATATATATATATATATATATATATATATGCATATATATATGTAGATATATATACACATATATATGTGTGTATATATATATATATATATATATATATACACACACACACACAGTATATATATATATATATATATATATATATATATATATATATATATGTATATACTGTGTGTGTGTGTATATATATATATATATATATATATATATATATATATATATATATATATATATATATATATATATATATATATATATATATATATATATATATATATATATATATATATATATATATATGTTTATGGCAGCACGGTGGAACAGGGGTTAGTGCATGTGCCTCACAATACGTAGGTCCTGAGTAGTCCTGGGTTCAATCCCGGGCTCGGGATCTTTCTGTATGGAGTTTGCATGTTCTCCCTGTGACTGCGTGGGTTCCCTCCGGGTACTCCCACCTCCAAAGACATGCACCTGGAATAGGTTGATTGGCAACACTAAATTGGCCCTAGTGTGTGAATGTGAGTGTGAATGTTGTCTGTCTATCTGTGTTGGCCCTGTGATGAGGTGGCGACTTGTCCAGTGTGTACCCTGCCTTCCGCCCGATTGTAGCTGAGATAGGCTCCAGCGCCCCCCGCGACCCCGAAGGGAATAAGCGGTTTCAAATTCAAGGCAAAGTTATATGTTTTTTTACTGCTGCATAAAATGAACTGTGCATAAACATCACCTTGTTCAAAGAACAAAACCAACACAGTGCATGAACTCACAACATATTACACACCTGCAAATCAGTGTGACTTCTTCTGTTGCCTTTGAGAGACCAGTTCAGATATGCGTGGCTTCACCTTGGCAAGTGCCACTCTCATGTCATTTTAAATGATAAATGATCAAATAAAATTATTTATTTATTTTCACAGCAAAGTCTGTTCCTTTTCTTCGTTTTCCACCCAGACATACAATACTAGTACACAGCTCACGAAAAACAATATTTTTTGTTATTGTCATTGTAAGTGGGCCAAAACACTTATTAAAAAATAACCTCATGGAAACGACAGCTGTCATTTGATTTTAATAATAAAACATTTAATTTGTTATTTAATCAGGTTTGGGACAGGTGTGCTCACATGTGCTCCACTGAATGTTGAAGGAGTTTTTGCGTTTGCTCACACATATGGAAAATTCTAAGGAACAATGTTTGAGGGTATCCATAATACGCCGATAGGGAGAAGTTTTTATTTACACAATGAGTCGGGTGTGTCTTGACCTCCGCGGCGGAAGCTCCGCCGAACCCCTGAAGTCGACTCACCGAACCCCTAGGGTTCGATCGAACCAGGTTAAAAACCACTGACCTAGACGTTGAGTCCGCGACATAAATGGCGGACAATAACTGATACAGTCTGCTTTGCCCGTCCAAAAGCATTCGCCTTTTTCCGTAGTCTTCCCTCGACAGCCAGGTAATACAAAGCACACGCTACCTTTTTTTATCACATCCACGGGAGCCTGCATTCTCGTTGTCTCTCCTTCGACAAATGGACAATGTTTTTCGGTAAGTAGAATCACAGCTGACATTGAAAAGTTCTCTTGCCGTCTGAGAAGTGTTGTATCCCAAATAGCTGCAATCGCTTTCTCTTAAGGTATTCATGTGTGATTTCCACAAGCGTCTGTACATGTAGAAGGAGGAGAAACATGGGCATGTCTGGATGACTCGCCTCCATATTTCCAGTGGTTAGCTTCGAGTTACGAAACCGCTTTCTGGCGTCACTTCCTCTCCGAACTCAGTTTGTAAACGATCAATGAGTACATACAAAGCTAAGAGCCGGAGTTTTAAGAAATACACGGCGCACTTAGCCGTGTAAAAATTTGTCTAAAGAGGGGGACCTTAAACGATGGTTTAGTGTGGCTGAAACGGGGGCTTAGGCTAAATAATTATTCGTTTAAGGCAGGGGTCGGCAACTCGGCTCTTTAGCGCCGCCCTAGTGGCTCTCTGGTGCTTTTTCAAAAATGTATGAAAAATGGAAAAAGATGAGGGGAAAAAAGTATATTTTTTGTTGTTTCTGTAGGAGGACAAACATGACACAAACATCCCTAATTGTTATAAAGCACACAGTTTATATTAAACATGCTTCACTGATTCGAGTATTTGGCGAGCGCCGTTTTGTCCTACTAATTTTGGCGGTCCTTGAACTCACCGTAGTTTGTTTACATGTATAACTTTCTCCGACTTTCTAGGACGTGTTTTATGCCACTTCTTTTTCTGTCTCATTTTGTCCACCAAACTTTTAACGTTGTGCATGAATGCACAAAGGTGAGTTTTGTTGATGTTATTGACTTGTGTGGAGTGCTAATCAGACATATTTGGTCACTGCATGACTGCAAGCTAATCGATGCTAACATGCTATTTAGGCTAGCTACATGTACATATTGCATCATTATGAATCATCTGTAGGTATATTTGAGGTCATTTAGTTTCCTTTAAGTCATCTTAATTCAATGCATATCTCATGACACACTATCTGTATGTAATATGGCTTTTAATTTTTTGCGGCTCCAGATTTGTTTTTATATTTTTGGTCCAATAAGGCTCTTTCAACATTTTGGGTTGCCGACCCCTGGTTTAAGTGGTTATCCGGCTTAGTGTAGACATGGCCTTAGTGTAAACGGGGCCTTAAACAGAGCCCCCTAGTGGGCGTGGCTTAAAGGTGCCAATTTTCCCATTGGTTTATGGCAGTGTTTTTCAACCACTGTGCCGCGTCACACTAGTGTGTCGTGAGATACAGTCTGGTGTGTCGTGGGAGAATATGCAGTTTCACCTATTTGGGTTAAAAATATTTTTTGCAAACCAGTAATTATAATCTGCAAATAATGTGCCGTTGTTGAGTGTCTGTGCTGTCTAGAGCTCGGCAGAGGAACCATGTTATATCATACCATATCAGTAGGTGGAAGCCGGTAGCTTGTCGTGATCACAACATGCAGACGACAGCGTGAGGCAGTGTGCAGGTAAAAAGGTGTCTGATGCTTAAACCAAAAATAAACAAAAGGTGAGTGCCCCTCAGAAAAGGCATTAAAGCTTAGGGACGGCTATGCAGAACGAAACTAACACGGAACTGGCTCCAAAGTAAACAAAAACAGAATGCTGGATGACAGCAAAAACTTACAGCGTGTGAGGCAGAGACGGCGTCTACAAAGTACTGTACATCCGTACATGACATGACAACAATGTCCACACAAAAAATGATAGCAACAACTTCAATATTCGTGATTGCTAAAACAAAGCAGGTGCGGGGAATAGCGCTCAAAGAAAGACATGAAACTGCATCAAAATAGGAGCGCAAGACAAGAACTAAAACACTACAAACAGGAAAACAGCAAAAAAAATCTAAATAAGTCACGGCGTAATGTGACAGGTGGTGACAGTACACCTACTTTGAGATTTTTTTTATGAAAAAAATGCGCCATAGCTCAAAAAAGGTTGAGAAACACTGCCTTAAACGATGGTTTAGTGTGGCTGAAACGGGGCTTAGGCTAAATAATTATTCGTTTAAGGCAGGGGTGTCAAACTCAAATACAGAGTGGGCCAAAATTTAAAACTGAACAAAGCCGCGGGCCAAGGTTGAACATATTAACCTTTTAATAGGGACCCAAACAAGTTTTGCATTGAATATTGAACAAGCAAGGCTTATATAACTTTATAGTGACATGCAAAATCGAGTTTCAAATAATAATGATAATAATTAAAAAATATCAATGGCAATATCAAATACAATTTAAATAAAAATTGAATGCCTGTTTTTTATTTGCAGCTTTCTGAGGTAAATATCAACATGAACTTTTTCCACAGGATAATAAATTAGGAAATAAAGTCACAATGAATAAATCAACCATTCAGGACTTTAAACTGCTCAGTTTGCAACACACTGATCTAATCTGATGTGCCCAAGCCAGATACCTGCCATCTTTTCTTGGATGCTAGTTCATTAATGTCGGGGCTCAGGCTTTGAGCTGAGGCAACCTTCATTATCGAACAAAGTTGTTCATCAGTCATTATATCTCGTAGTCCACCCGGACCACAGTCTTGGGGGCATGCCTTAAAGGCACTGCGTTTAACGTCCTCTATGAGCTGTCGTCACGTCTGCTTTTCATCCATTCTTACAACGTGCCGGCCCAGTTACAAGATATGTGCAGCTTCTGTACGCACACACACGTGAATGCAACGCATACTTGACCAACAGCGATACAGGTTACACTGAGGGTGATTCCACACCAAACAAGAATGACAAACACATTTCGGGAGAACATCTGCACCGTAACACAACATAAACACAACAAAACAAATACCCAGAATCCCATGCAGCCCTAACTCTTCCGGGCTGCAATATACCCCCCCCCCCCCCGTCGGTTGAGGTGGGCGCAGTCACGTGTGTGTGCGTGCAGAAGCCGCACATATTATGTGACTGGGCCAGCATTCGTTGGACTGGGTGATAAGCGGACGTGACGATTTTCGGGAGGGGCACTGAAATTTGGGAGTCTCCCGGGAGGTTTGGCAAGTATGAGAATTAGAGGTGTATGCGGTGTTACCGTGGCACTGCCGCTGTATTTAATCGGCGGGCCAGTTCTAGTGTTAATTTGATATCGCCTCAAGGGCCAAGTGGAATTACACGGCGGGCCAATTTTGGCCCATGGGCCAGAGTTTGACACCCATGGTTGAAAGGCCTACTGAAATGCGATTTTCTTATTTAAACGGGGATAGCAGGTCCATTCTATGTGTCATACTTCATCATTTCGCAATATTGCCATATTTTTGCTGAAAGGATTTAGTAGAGAACATCGACGATAAAGTTCGCAACTTTTGGTCGCTGATAAAAAAGCCTTGCCTGTACCGGAAGTAGCAGACGAGTAGCCTGATGTCACAGGTTGTGGAGCTCCTCACATCTGCACATTGTTTACAATCATGGCCACCAGCAGCGAGAGCGATTCGGACCGAGAACGCCACGATCTCCCCATTAATTTGAGCGAGGATGAAAGATTTGTGGATGAGGAAAGTGAGAGTGAAGGACTAGAGGGCAGTGGGAGCGATTCAGATAGGGAAGATGCTGTGAGAGGCGGGTGGGACCTGATATTCAGCTGGGAATGACTAAAACAGTAAATAAACACAAGACATATATATATACTCTATTAGCCACAACACAACCAGGGTTATATTTAATATGCCACAAATTAATCCCGCATAACAAACACCTCCCCCCTCCCGTCCATATAACCCGCCAATACAACTCAAACACCTGCACAACACACTCAATCCCACAGCCCAAAGTACCGTTCACCTCCCCAAAGTTCATACAGCACATATATTTCCCCAAAGTCCCCAAAGTTACGTACGTGACATGCACATAGCGGCACGCACGTACGAGCAAGCGATCAAATGTTTGGAAGCCGCAGCTGCATGCGTACTCACGGTACCGCGTCTGCGCATCCAACTCAAAGTCCTCCTGGTAAGAGTCTCTGTTGTCCCAGTTCTCCACAGGCCAATGGTAAAGCTTGACTGTCATCTTCCGGGAATGTAAACAATGAAACACCGGCTGTGTTTGTGTTGCTGCAGTCGGCCGCAATACACCGCTTCCCACCTACAGCTTTCTTCTTTGCTTTCTCCATTGTTCATTGAACAAATTGCAAAATATTCACCAACACAGATGTCCAGAATACTGTGGAATTTTGCGATGAAAACAGACAACTTAATAGCTGGCCACCATGCTGGCCCAAAATGTCCTCTACAATCCGTGACGTCACACGCTGACGTCATCATACCGAGACGTTTTCAGCAGGATATTTCGCGCGAAATTTAAAATTGCACTTTAGTAAGCTAACCCGGCCGTATTGGCATGTGTTGCAATGTTAAGATTTCATCATTGATATATAAACTATCAGACTGCGTGGTCGGTAGTAGTGGGTTTCAGTAGGCCTTTAAGGGGTTATCCGGCTTAGTGTAGATATGGCCTTAGTGCAAACGGGGCCTTAAACAGAGCCCCCTAGTGGGCGTGGCTTGAAGGTGGTTTATGGGGCAGTACTACTCGAGTGCATATTCTGCCTAGCAACTTGTGACCCTACCATGCTAAGAGACTGTTATTTTTTAGTTTGCAGCTACAAAATAAAAATAAAATAGCAACATACTTTTTATTTTATTTTATTTTAAATAAAATACAACATGTGTAGAGGAGTATATTGTTAGTGGAGAGTGCAGGAGGAGGATCACATGAGGGGCCTCCTTCTTTAGGGGGATGGGCAGTGCTGAGAGGTTAGTGTGTGTGTGTGACTAAAGAGAGAGAGTGTGTGTAGCCTTAAGAGTTTACTATTAGCACCATGGCCTCACACTCGCATGCTAAAAGTTTGTGGCGCTCGGAAGTGAACGAAGTGGTCTAACATGAAACAACAACGATTTACCGGAGGCGAACCACTCAATGGAGGAGAGGGGGTCCCGAGTGGAGCGCAGTGATTGAGGACTGTTGCGTTCACGGACCATGTGAGGACGCCGCTGAGGAGATATGAACGCAGACATTCGGGCTTGCTTCTCCAGTCTTCCTCGCTTGCCTTCGCTTCTGCGTCTTCGGGGATGTGTGCGAGTTGGGTTCGGTCCGTCCTGACGGTCCGTCTCGGTGCCCTGCTGCTGCTGCTGCTGCTGCTGCTCCACAGCGCCCCGGGACTCGGCTCCGAGCTGAGGGTTCGGGTCCGGCTCGCCGACGGACTGGTGACCGAGGAGGTGTTGGAGGCGGACAGCGAGAGAGACGTTATATCTGTGGAGTTCAAGCAGGGAGATGGCACCCTCGTCACCTTTATGGTGGACTTCAAACAGGTGAGGACCGCGAGATGGAACTTTTTGTTGTGTTTACTGGTGACTTTAAGGCAGGGGGTGTCAAACTCATTTTACACCGGGGCCCACATGGAGAAAAATCTACTGCTAAGTGGGCCGGACTGGTAAAATCACGGCAAGATAACTTAAAAACAAAGAAAACTTCAGATTGTTTTCTTTGTTTAAAAATAGAACAAGCACATTCTGAAATTGTACACATCTTGTTGGGTTGTTTTTACACTTACATGTTGCGGTTTATAGTATTCTATCTTTATTTGTCGTTATTTATATATTCTGAATAAATTGTGTGATGATGTTCATCAGTAAACTCATTGGTGTTCATTTTCAATCTACCAAGATAAAAAAATAATATCATAATCAAATTACAGGTTGTTATTTATGTAGTTCGATCATTTACCTCGACTGATGTACTAACATCATGTGGTTTATTTTGTACATACTATAATGTCATGGCTGTCTTGAGTTTACAATAATTTCTAGAACTCTTATTTTTTTGTGATAGAGTGATTGGAGCACATACTTGTTGGTCACCAAAAAACATTCATGAAGTTTGGTTCTTTTATGAATTTATTATGGGTCAACTGAAAATGTGACCAAATCTGCTGGGTCAAAAGTATACATACAGCAATGTTAATATTTGCTTACATGTCACTGCATTTAGGCGCTTTTGGTAGCCATCCACAAGCTTCTGGCAAGCTTCTGCTTGAATTTTTGACCACTCCTCTTGACAACATTGGTGCAGTTCAGCTAAATTTGCTGGTTTTCTGACATGGACTTGTTTATTCAGCATTGTCCACATGTTTAAGTCAGGACTTTGGGAAGGCCATTCTAAAACCTTAATTCTAGCCTGATTTAGCCATTCCTTTACCACTTTTGACATGTGTTTGGGGTCATTGTCCTGTTGGAACACCCAACTGCGCCCAAGACCCAACCTCCAGGCTGATGATTTTAGGTTGTCCTGAAGAAAGAATCCTCCTTTTTCATTGTCCCATTTACTCTCTGTAAAGCACTAGTTCCATTGGCAGCAAAACAGGCGCAGAGCGTAATACTACCACCACCATGCTTGACGGTAGGTATGTTGTTCCTCGGATTAAAGGCCTCACCTTTTCTCCTCCAAACATATTGATGGGTATTGTGGCCAAACAGCTCAATTTTTGTTTCATCTGACCACAGAACTTTCCTCCGGAAAGTCAGATGAGACCTTCTGGAGGAAAGTTCTGAGGTCAGATGAAACAATACAATATGTGCTCCAATCACTCTATCACAAGAAAATAAGAGTTGTAGAAATTATTGGAAACTCAAGACAGCCATGACATTATGTTCTTTACAAGTGTATGTAAACTGCCAAAGATACAAATAATTGCTATCCAGTGGACACATTTAGAACAGCTGTTCCTTTCATTCAAAAATTTCAGGTTCATTTTTATACTTAGCAAACTCATGCAGGCCTTATCTGGCTCTCGGGCCGTACGTTTGACACCCCTGCTTTAAGGCGTTAAAGATAAAAGCAAAGTTTGCGTGAAGTGTTCCAACACATTGTTATGAGACAGAATCAGCTACTAAGGTGGCGTCCCTCGTGCCAAACATGGGGACGCCAGGATTGTCCATGAGTTCAGTTCAAAACTTGTGAGCACCGGATTCCAAATACAGCCCCTGTCATACAGAAGATCTTTGGCTAGACCAGTGGTTCCCAAACTTTTTCTTACCAAGTTCCTAAGGTTTCCTAAGGTGGAACTTGGTAAGAAATACCAAGTTCCACCTTAGAAAACACTTGGCTCTCCGAGTAAGGCCAGAGTGACCAACATTTAAATACAGTATCGTAGTAGGTCTAAGTAATTATTAAAAACAAGGCAGAGGTTTTATTTGACAAATATATTTAATATTTTTGGCCACTGTAGAATTCCACGCAATGCACAAACATCATCATCAATGATACTCTGTATACAGTACATATTTAGGCCCCTTCTACTCTAAGCCGGCTATGGTTATCCAGGGTAAATCCCACCTAACCTTTGCCTTGTCCACACACACACAATGGTCGTTAAAGACCCCTTCCGCCCCCTCCGTCCGCCAGTGCAACGCGACCTAGCACGCATGCGCGGAAAATGCGCACGTCATAGTCACCTCCAGTGTTGCTTTGTGTGCAAGTTCTTAAATTTAACTTATCTGAACACTATCCAGTGTTGTGGTATTTCAATGAACTGGAATCCAGTGTTCTGTGGGGCCCTATTGTAGTGAATCACACCTGAGCCATCATATATTTATCAAATCTTTATTGGACACGTGAAAGTACACCATGTGATAAGAACATTTGACAACAATCAATCTAGCGATTTAGATATCTGGTCAGAACACTCCTCACTCTTTTGCCTTCACCTTCATTGTCCATTAGTTTTTGGTTACTTTATATACTCTGGACCTAGACGTTGAGTCCGCGACATACAAGGCGGACAATAACTGATACAGTCTGCTTTGCCAGTCCAAAAGCATTCGCCGTTTTCCGTAGTCTTCCCTTGACGGCCAGGTAACACAAAGCACACGCTACCTTTTTTTATCACATCCACGGGAGCCTGCGTCCTTGTTGTCTCTCCTTCGACAAATGGACAATGTTTTTCGGTAAGTAGAATCACAGCTTCGAAAGTTCTCTCGCCGTCTGAGAAGTGTTGTATCCCAAATAGCTGCAATCGCGGGTTTTCTTCTGTGTGATTTCCACAAGTGTCTGTACAGACGTTATTACGTTGAATGTCTACTATAGAGGACGCTGGTTCTCGGAATATATAAAATAGGACTAATAGTGAAAGGGAAAGTCCCATGTCTTAGATTTCTAGAAACGTGGCCCACGGAACAATTTAGTTGAATATCCCTGCAGTAGGTCTTTAAAAACAGCAGCATCATTTCGATCAGGGGTGCCACATTTTTCCTGCTGAGTCAATTTGTTTGGCTTCAGATGTATTTACATATTCATAGTGACCTCTTTCAAGCTCACTCAGTTATCGATGGCATGTCTGCAGGGTTAACTAGTTGCCATCTGTACAATGTGATGATGTCCACTACCTCATATATGGCGATATCGGGCTAAACTCCTCACTCAAGGTGCTGCCGTCTGCTTAAAACTGCTGTTTTGGCCCACGGCCCATTGGCACATTAACGCTTTTGCCCTTTGAGGCTAAAACGTTTAGGCACCGCAATTTAGATGATCTTTCACTAGCCTTTTTGCAGAGTCCTTTTAAAGCAGTAGAGTGGGCCTATCATTTTGAGAATCTTTGACTAGTGTTTTGATAGTAGGTCCATAAAAACAGCAGAGCATGTCTGTCATACCGAGGATTTTTGACTACTGTTTTTTGGAGTAGGTTTATAAAAACAGCAGTCTTTTTTTAATATCAGATCTTTTGATTTGTGTTTTTGGGTTGCAGAGTAGTTCTGAAATATCAAGAATCTTCTACTATTGTTTTCGCAGTAGGCCCTTAAAAAAGCAGATTATTGTAAGTCTGTCCCTGTCATATCGAAGATCATTGACTAGTATGTTTGTATTATGTCCATAAAAACAGAGGGGGGTTCTGTCCCTGTCATATGAACAATTTTTGCCTCGTGTTTTTGCTGCAGGTCAATAAAAACAGCCGAGCGGTCCTGTCATTTTGAGAATCTTTGGCTAGCGTTTTTGCAGTTCATCTATTTTTTTGATTTACAAAAGCTTTGCATTTTTAAGGATACCTTTGTACCCGACAAACTGATATGTGTTGTTTACCCCGACCTACAAACTCCAAAACAAACACTGATGTTTGTAAACATTAACTTTAGACTGCCTTGGTTATCAAGACTATAAGGGGGCAATCTATCCTACTGTCCCTAAATCTATCAAATGTGGTACTTCTTTTGGTACATTCATGTATTTCTTTAGGCCAACGCACTATTGGGACATGTCAGGAATCAAAAATAGTCTCAAGACTTTGTATCTAACTGATCACCCTGTTGGGTATACAATACTGCAATAAGTAGTTGCCCATTGCTGTCCCTCAGGGTACAATCTACGCTATTGTCCTCCACCAGGATAATTACTAACTAACCTCCCACTGCCTTGTTAATAAGGGCTCTCACAATGTGACACCAATGTCCAGTTGACTGCCACTCCTGAGTCCCCTGCTGTGACAAGTTGTCCATTTCTGTCCCTCAAGGCACAACCTACACATAGCACTGATCATTAGGCGACAACATAACTGAAAAGTTCCCGAGTTCTTAAACTCAAGTGAATTATATTTAAATAGCGCTTTTCTCTAGTGACTCAAAGTGCTTTTACATAGTGAAACCCAGATATCTAAGTTAGAGAGTGTGTTTGACTACCGTCTTCTCTGTATGTCCGAATAAACAACAGAAAGCTCCTGTTATACGGACAATCTTTACTTTCTGTTGCTGAAGATCATCCGCAAAAACACTATAGTGCTTCTTTCAAACAGAAGATCCTTGATAAAGGTCTTGCAGCAAAAAATTCCAAAAAACAGCAGAACTCTTCTGTCATGTGGAGGATCTCTGACCAGGGTTTTTGCCATAGAATGCATATCAAGCATCTTTGACGGCCTGTATTCGCTGTCTGTCCATAAAAACAGCAGAGGTCTCCTGTTAGATAAATAATTTTTGACAAGGGTTTTGCAGCAATTTCCCAAAAATAGCAGAGCACTTCTGTGAGTTTGAGGCTCTTTAACTGTTGTTAAGGACCTTCTAGGGTAAAAAAAACAAACTACTAAAGCGCTCCTGTCATATCAAAGATCTTTAAAGGCCTACTGAAACCCACTACTACCGACCACACAGTCTGATAGTTTATATATCAATGATGAAATCTTAACATTGCAACACATGCCAAGACAGCCGGGTTAGCTTACTAAAGTGCAATATTAAATTTCGCGCAAAATATCCTGCTGAAAACGTCTCGGTATGATGACGTCTGCGCGTGACGTCACGGATTGTAGAGGACATTTTGGGACAGCATGGTGGCCAGCGATTAAGTCGTCTGTTTTCATCGCAAAATCCCACAGTATTCTGGACATCTGTGTTGGTGAATCTTTTGCAATTTGTTCAATGAACAATGGAGACAGTAAAGAAGAAAGCTGTAGGTGGGAAGCGGTGTATTGCGGCCGACTTCAGCAACACAAACACGGCCGGTGTTTCATTGTTTACATTCCCGAAAGATGACAGTCAAGCTTTACCATTGGTCTGTAGAGAACTGGGAAAACAGAGACTCTTACCAGGAGGACTTTGAGTTGGATACGCAGACGCGGTACCGTGAGTACGCATGCAGCTGCGGCTTCCAAACATTTGATCGCTTGCCCGTGCGTGCGTGCCGCTATGTGCATGTCACCTACGTATCGTTGGGGACTTTGGGGAAATATATGTGATGTATGAACTTTGGGGAGGTGAACGGTACTTTGGGCTGTGGGATTGAGTGTGTTGTGCAGGTGTTTGAGTTGTATCGGCGAGTTATATGGACGGGAGGGGGGAGGTGTTTGTTATGCGGGATTAATTTGTGGCATATATAATTTGTGTAAATTGTAAATAAAAACAGAATACAATGATTTGCAAATCCTTTTCAACTTATATTCAATTGAATAGACTGCAAAGACAATATACTTTATGTTCGAACTGGAAAACTTTATTTTTTGCAAATATTAGCTCATTTGGAATTTGATGCCTACAACATGTTTAAAAAAAGCTGGCAAAAGTGGCAAAAAAGACTGAAAAAGTTGAGGAATGCTCATCAAACAGTTATTTGGAACATCCCACAGATGAACAGGCTAATTGGGAACAGGTGGGTGCCATGATTGGGTATAAAAGCAGCTTCAAAGAAATGCTCAGTCATTCACAAACAAGGATGGGGCGAGGGTCACCACTTTGTGAACAAATGCATGAGCAAATTGTTTAAGAACAACATTTCTCAACCAGCTATTGCAAGGAATTTAGGGATTTCACCATCTACGGTCCGTAATATCATCAAAGGTCAGAGAATCTGGAGAAATAACTGCACGTAAGCAGCAAGGCTGAAAACCAACATTAAATGCCTGTGACCTTCGATCCGGGGACGGTGTGGCGCAGTTGGGAGAGTGGCTGTACCAGCAACCTAAGGGTTCCTGGTTCCGCCATTAGTGTGTGAATGTGTGTGTGAATGGGTGAATGTGGGGGAAAAAAAGGGCAGCATGGTGGAGGGGTTAGTGCATCTGCCTCACAATACGAAGGGCCTGAATAGTCCTGAGTTCAATCCCGAGCTCGGGATCTTTCTGTGTGGAGATTGCATGTTCTCCCCGTGACTGCGTGGGTTCCCTCCGGGTACTCCGGTTTCCTCCCACCTCCAAACACATGCACCTGGGGATACGTTGATTGGCAATACTAAATTGGCCCTAGTGTGTGAATGTGAGTGTGAATGTTGTCTGTCTATCTGTGTTGGCCCTGTGATGTGGTGGCGACTTGTCCAGGGTGTACCCCGCCTTCCGCCCGAAAAGACCCCAAAAGGGACAAGCGGTAGGAAATGGATGGATGGATGGATGGATGGACCTTCGATCCCTCAGGCGATACTGCATCAAAAACCGACATCAGTGTGTAAAAGATATCACCACATGGGCTTAGGAACACTTCAGAAAACCACTGTCAATAACTACAGTGTGTCGCTACATTTGTAAGTGCAAGTTAAAACTCTACTATGCAAAGCGAAAGCCATTTATCAACAACACCCAGAAACGCCGCCGGCTTTGCTGGGCCCGAGCTAATCTAATATGGACTGATGCAAAGTGGAAAAGTGTTCTGTGGTCTCATGATTCCACATTTCGAATTGATTTTGGAAACTGTGGACGTTGTGTCCTCCGGACCAAAGAGGAAAAGAACCATCTGGATTGTTAAAGACGCAAAGTTGAAAAGGCAGCATCTGTTATGGTATGGGGGTGTATTAGTGCCCAAGACATGGGTAACTTACACATCTGTGAAGGCACCATTAATGCTAAAAGGTACATACAGGTTTTGGAGCAACATATGTTGCCATCCAAGCAATGTTATCATGGACGCCCCTGCTTATTTTAGCAAGACAATGCCAAGCCACGTGTTACATCAACGTGGCTTCATAGTGAAAGAGTGTGGGTACTAGACTGGCCTGCCTGTAGTCCAGACCTGTCTCCCATTGAAAATGTGTGGCACATTATGAAGCCTAAAATACCACAACGGAGACCCCAGACTGTTGAACAACTTAAGTGGTACATCAATCAAGAATGGGAAATAATTCCCCCATGCCAACGTTTTTGCAATGTGTTGCTGCCATTAAATTCTAAGTTAAAAAAAAAAAGTTTCTCAGTTCGAATATTAAATATCTTGTCTTTGCAGTCTATTCAATTGAATATAAGTTGAAAAGGATTTGCAAATCATTGTATTCTGTTTTTATTTACAAATTACACAACGTGCCAACTTCACTGGTTTTGGGTTTTGTTAGTTTATTTGCGAGTTAGTATGCATTAAAAAAACACGTGTTCTCGTCTCCTTTAAGGGTTGTGAATTATAGGCAACATTTCAAAAAAAGTGCAGTTCCCCTTCAATGGCCCCTAAAAAGCCCCAATCCCCTAAAGCAAAACAAAGCATAGCTCTAACTTTCATTCATCTTTTTTTTTTAAGTCTTACTAAGGTCAAGCCAGGTGCTGTTACACACATGTGGGATATGTGCACGCCCCCACCTGCGGCTGCCCTCGCCCACACCTCCATTATACTTAAACCCTGCCGCTCATAATCAGCAACCTAGTATATTTCTAAAAGTAGCCGAGCAGATCGAGTGTTCCTTTTGCGGCCCGACATCAAATTTGGAAAGATGACACCGTTTCACTTCGGAAAATGACTACTGGGAGACATGTCACTTCTGAAGTCCACAGCACACAAGGAGTGTGTGGTTTTGTGTGTGTGTGTGTTTATGGCTACCAGTGCAAAGGCATGCATGCGTGTGTGTGTGTGTGTGTGATGGTTGCTGTCACACAGAAGCTGACAGCTTGGTGAGATGTGAAGGGGGGAGATTTACCAGGATTAAGTGGGCATGTCTGACCTTTTTTGATCTAGCGCGTTGGCTCTGCAAAGCAAAACAGCTAATTTGCAGTTTAGGAGAGTGAGAGAAGAGGCCATTGCACCCTCTAATAATTGATGACCCCTGTTTTTTTTTTGTTTTTTGTTTTTATTCCAACCATGATAAAAGGGACAAGCCCTGAACTTTGAGCTGAGAGGCATCACCAGGGTGTTGAGGGGCCCCATTGTGGTGCACCCCCACTCTCATCCAGACACACATATGGTTTTGTTTATTTGAAACAGAACCTCTGAGATCACTGTAGTCTTCTGTTGCTTTATCTTTTCCAGTAGAAGGTCAGCCTCCGCACGCACACATGCACACCTTTTTTTTTTGTGCTTCCTGTTCTCTTTTCCCCGCCATGTGTTTTTTATTCAGCGCCCCTTGTACTATCTCCAAGATTTATGGAAAGTTGGATGAGCTGTCACTTGCAGCTGCCATGAATCTTCCGTGTGTGTGGGAAGAAGAGCGTTTTAACAGTGATGTTAAACACTTGCATCATTTTCCTGCGTGGATGTGAGTTGCATTCCAAGCAGGGAGTAAAGCCAGCTTTTTCCACCTTGTTATCGGACTAAAAGCTGACTTTTATCGCACTGGATGTGTTTGAAGGGAAAGGATCCGGTTATGCCTCGGATGAGGTCTATAAAGCCACGTTTACGCCGAAAGTTATCCTTCATTTTTACTAGGGATGTCCGATAATGGCTTTTTGCCGATATCCGATATTCCGATATTGTCCAACTCTTTAATTACCGATACCGATATCAACCAATATATAGAGTCGTGGAATTAACACATTATTATGCCTAATTTGGACAACCAGGTATGGTGAAGATAAGGTACTTTTAAAAAAAATTCATAAAATAAAATAAGATAAATAAATTAAAAAAAAATTCTTGAATAAAAAAGAAAGTAAAACAATATAAAAACAGTTACTGTATTTTTCGGACTATAAGTCGCAGTTTTTTTTCATAGTTTGGCCGGGCTCCAGTGCGACTTATATATGTTTTTTTTTCCTTTTTTATTATGCATTTTCAGCAGGTGCGACTTATACTCCGGTGCGACTTATACTCCAAAAAATACGGTACATTGAAACTAGTAATTAATGAAAATGAGTAAAATTAACTGTTAAAGGTTAGTACTATTAGTGGACCAGCAGCATGCGCAATCATGTGTGCTTACGGACTGTATCCCTTGCAGACTGTATTGATATATATTGATATGTAATGTAGGAACCAGAATATTAATAACAGAAATAAACAACCCTTTTGTGTGAATGAGTGTGAATAAGTGTAAATGGGGGAGGAAGTTTTTTTGGATTGGTGCACTAATTGTATCTTGTGTTTTTTATGTTGATTTAATAACATTTAAAAAAAAACAACAACAAAAAAACGATACCGATAATAAAAAAAACGATACCGATAATTTCCGATATTACATTTTAACGCAATTATCGGACATCTCTAATTTTTACTCTCTGTGGTGTGGTAAACGCCGATCTCACTCATGTTTCAATTCTTGCCATAGTTGTGTCATCTACAGTCCTGGTCAAAAGTTTACATACACTTGTAAGGAACATAATGTCATGGCTGTCTTGAGTTTCCAATCATTTCTACAACTCTTATTTTTTTGCGATAGAGTGATTGGAGCACATACTTTTTGGTCACAAAAAACATTCATGAAGTTTGGTTCTTTTATGAATTTATAATGGGTCTATTGAAAATGTGAGCAAATCTGCTGGTTATGTGTAGTGTTGGTGTTTGTGATATCCGATTATCCGACCATTTCTGTGGCCAGTGCATCAGTGAGTATAGGCGCAAGTAAAAGAGGATGGTTAAGTGTGGACAAAAACTCAATACTTTTTCTTCTTCGTCATCCTTAATGTCACAGTCGACGACTGGACGCTACAATGCAGTCCGTCCCTTAAAACGGTCCAAGCTGTGTTTTCCATTCCAGTGTTTATGTGATTTCGCTATTATTGAAAATAATACATTTTTAAACATTTGCTTATGGATATTGTTGGTCATGCCTTGCATACATCAGCACACGCCTATTTATGACCATGCATTTGGAGTTAATTCCTGTTGACCAGTGAAAGACTTTATTTAAAAAAATTATCAAAACATGCTGGCATTTTGACCGCTATCCTCCTTTTTAGATGCAAAAATATCTCGATCACCATCGATTCTCCATCGATCAGAATTTGAAGCACTTTTCTTGTTACAGCGTCATTTGGAACATGTTTGTGACAGTACTTAAGAGCTCAAGTTATAGGCCAAAAATTCAAAAAAATAAATTAGGGCTGCGCAATTTATAATTTTTTTTCAAGCTGATACCTATACAAATAACTTATGTTGTCAGGACCGATAACTTATATCTATTATTTTTCTAAATTTAAAATGTAACTATTAGCTATGGGGCAGCTTCTTTAGCAGTGTAGGCTTCTTCCTAGGCTTTTAAAGGGGAACATTATCACAATTTCAGAATGGTTAAAACCATTAAAAATCAGCTCCCAGTGGCTTATTATATTTTTCGAAGTTTTTTTCAAAATTTTACCCATCACGCAATATCCCTAAAAAAACCTTCAAAGTGCCTGATTTTAACCATCGTTATATACACCCGTCCATTTTCCTGTGACGTCACATAGTGAAGCCAACACAAACAAACATGGCGGAAAGAACAGCAAGCTATAGCGACATTAGCTCGGATTCACACTCGGATTTCAGCGGTTTAAGCGATTCAACAGATTATGAATGTAGTGAAACGGATGGTTGTAGTGTGGAGGCAGGTAGCGAAAACGAAATTGAAGAAGAAACTGAAGCTATTGAGCCAGAGTCTACAGAATATATTAATTGATGAAAACTGGGATGTCTGCACTCTCAAAGTGCATGTTGTTGCCAAATGTATTTCATGTGCTGTAAACCTAGTTCATAGTTGTTGGTTTCCTTTAATGCCAAACAAACACATACCAATCGTTGGTTAGAAGGCGATCACCGAATTCGTCCTCGCTTTCTCCCATGTCGCTGGCTGTCGTGTCGTTTTCGTCGGTTTCGCTTGCATACGGTTCAAACCGATATGGCTCAATAGCTTCAGTTTCTTCTTCAATTTCGTTTTCGCTACCTGCCTCCACACTACAACCATCCGTTTCAATACATGCGTAATCTGTTGAATCGCTTAACCCGCTGAAATCCGAGTCTGAATCCGAGCTAATGTCTCTATACCTTGCTGTTCTATGCACCATGTTTGTTTGTATTGGCATCACTGTGTGACGTCACAGGAAAATGGACGGGTGTATATAACGATGGTTAAAATCAGGCACTTTGAAGCTTTTTTTAGGGATATTGCGTGATGGGTAAAATTTCGAAAAAAACTTTGAAAAATAAAATAAGCCACTGGGAACTGATTTTTAATGGTTTTAACCCTTCTGAAATTGTGATAATGTTCCCCTTTAACTTTCCGCACAACTGGCATGTTCCGCAGAACATAGCAATAGCCTTCCTCTGGATATCAGTCAGGGTACGAACAGTCTTTACCTTCAGATTTAAAACTCATTCCATCAATCCTCACAACCTTTTGAATGCATTTTGAAACTTTTAAAAGTTTTGTTTCCATGATTTCCATCCGAAAATTCCTTCGAAAAAACGTTTCCGCCAGTCTTTCTTTGCTCTGGACCTGCATCCGCCCTGATACGTTCTTGGTAGTAGCGTCTTGTTCGTAGCGCAACCCAAGATCGGTTCTTGATGCCGTTTGCTATTTAACACCAACATATCCACTAAAGACGTAGTATTTGTAATCTGTGCCAATATTACAGCGGACATCAGTTTAAGTGAGTTGTAAGGATCCGCAGTTGGCTAGTGTGGCGTCACAAGTTAACCAGAAAATGGTTAGCGCCCCCAGTGTACGGGAGGCACATGGCGTATGACTAATAGTCGCATTAGTGGACACTTAGACTTCACACAATTGGTGTGAAAAAAAACAAAATATTTGAAAAATTAGTCTAATTTAGCGCATGGAAACGTAGTGGCTGAAGAAGTTCCACATGATCAATGCCATGTTTGTTTACTGTAAACTCAGGAGATGTTTATGACAGGCCGTTGACAGCATGGCACAAAAGAGAAAAGGAGTGCTTGATTATGCTCACCTTGACCCACATACAGTACAGTACAGGTAATCTCCCCTCATTAAAGAATTTAAAAAAATCGGGAGTCATGATTACTTATATCGACCTGTTCAATATTTATTGTGCACAACTAATTTTCCCCCCTTTGTAGATTCAATGTAATTGTAAAGTCAGTGAATTGTATTATTTTAGCTGAACTTTCAATTGCAACCTGTTTTTCTTTTTTTATACATGTTCACAGTCCTAAATGGAGGATTCTAGGTTGGCTACACAGTCCCCGACCCCCTAGCAGTTCTACTTAATTTCCGTTGACCATCAAGTGGGAAGGAATGTAAATGTCATATGATTGTTGTGTCGAAAAGTATCACACAAATTAATGATATCACAGTATTGTTAAACACAATAATAGGCTGTGACTTTCACTGCAGTTTTCTGCATAGGCGCAGAAATACTTTGAATTGCTCTGTTTGGTTACAGCAAATTAAATGAGCTAGCACCTTAACAAACACAGATACTTCTTTTTGCTTTCGTCGTGCAGTTGGCTATCACGTTTTGATAAGGCCCTGGAGGCTAAGCTAATGCTAAAGATGATTTTTTTGGGGGGGAAATGTACAATAACTATCTGAATCAAAATGTCTTCATAAACCGTATTGGGTCCAACTACGGCCTAAGACCATAATGTTGAACCGATCACTTTAGGATGGAGAATCATGATCCACTGTGTGGATACTTAACGATCGATTACTTTTCCCTTCTGGAATGTTTTGAACACCTGTTTCCAAACCATTGTAATTCTACATTTAGGATCTGGTTTGACAAAAACACACTATCTTTGAATTTCATTAAAACTAAAATAATGCTGTTCGGTTACAGTAGAAGAGAAATTCAACACACAATATTAATAGACAGAGTAAGAGTAAAGTAAACCACATTTTGGATGTAATAATAGATGAGAAAATTAACTGGAAGTCTCATATAAAAAATATGAAACTTTTTAACATGGCAAGAAATACGTCAATAATGAATATAGCAAAATATGCTGTTTACCAAAAATCACTCCGTATTCTCGATTGCTTGCCAGTGTTACCATCTCTGAGTTATTGTGCAGAAATATAGGGAACTAACTACAAAAGTACACTTATTCACTTACCATTTTACAAAAAAGAAAGATCAGTTGTAAAAATACATAATACATCGGAGGCAGCAACAACAGTTAAGTTAAAGTTAAAGTACCAATGATCGTCACACACACACTAGGTGTGGCGAAATTATTCTCTGCATTTGATCCATCACCCTTGATCACCCTCTGGGATGTGAGGGGAGCAGTGGGCAGCAGCGGTGGCCGCGCCCGGGAATCATTTTTGGTGATTTAACCCCCAATTCCAACCCTTGATGCTGAGTGCCAAGCAGGGAGGTAATTGACATACTTCACACAAAAGTCCTAATATCTTTGTGATTGTTGGTCCAAAACTAATGACGATTTTGGCAAAATGAGGATAATAAGTCTTTTTTTTTTTGGTCTTTCTGTGTATTTTTTTTTATGTTTATTGCGCCGTCGTGTCATAGTGCCTGTTGGTCTCAAACACTGCAGGAATGCAGCAGCAGAGTGCGTCAGATACGGACGCAAAATTGTACTTTGACTAAATAACATTTTATTGTAAGTTTATGAGCTGGATTATGTTTAGAATAGGGTTGTACGGTATACAGGTATTAGTATAGTATCGCGATACATATGAATCATATTTGGTACTATACTGCCTCTGAAAAGTACTGGTCTGCCACCCCACCATCCAAAACTAATGTAAAGTATCAAACAACAGAAAAATAAGTGATTTTAACAGAAATGTAGATAGAACATGTTACAAGAGAAAGTAAGCAGATATTAACAGTAAATGAACAAGTAGATTAATAATTAATTTTCTACCACTTGTCCTTAATAATTTTGACAAAATAATAGAATGGAAAATGACACAATATGTTACTGCATATGTCAGCAGACTAAATTAGGGGCCTTTGTTTGCTTACTTACTACTAAAAGACAAGTTGTCTTGTATGTTCACTATTTTGTTTAAGGACAAACTTGCAATAAGAAACATATGTTTAATGTCCTCTAAGATTTTTTGTTAAAGTAAAGTCAATAATGCAATTTATTGTGGACCCCTTTATTTAGAAAAGTACCGAAAAGTATCGAAATCATTTTGGTATTCGTACCAAAATATTGGTATCGGGACAACACTAGTTTAGAACTATATATAGCCGTATTTTTTTATTTATTTCGTCAGACGAACTAACGTCAAAACGACAGCAATAGCATGCATCCGGCCTCAGCCTCGTCCTTGGTAGCAGCCATGGCGTCTGTTGTTTAGTTGGCCACACTCTCTTTAAACATGAATTGATTAACGTAGACCCCGACTTAAACAAGTTGAAAAACTTATTCGGGTGTTACCATTTAGTGGTCAATTGTGCGGAATATGTACTGTACTGTGCAATCTACTAATAAACGTTTCAATCAATCAATCAAACATGACTCTGCTGAGACTGAATCAACAGCGCCTCTGCTGGCTAGAGCAAAGCAGTGCACTCCATTGTTCACAAGTTTTGACAATGGAAACACAAAAAAACCTGGACCAAGTGGTAGAAGCGAGTCTGATTAAAGCATTTTTTTTTTTTTTTTTTTTTTTAAATGTAAACATTTTTAACATTCCAGCTGCTAGAAAGCATCAATATGATGAGCATCAGGAGTATTACTCCACCGGCACGCACACATGTTGAAATATTGACGCGGTTGAGCTCGCGCTACGACCGTATCATGTTGGGCAAACCTTTTATTTTTTTACTGATAAGATCTCAGGCTGCACTTAATCGCCCTCTTGTTTACTTTGCACTGACTCATAACTTTATAGCACATGTTTACACTCAAGCAGAAAGAGACATGGCGATTGCGCCATTTTATCCCAGGGCACAATATACAAAAGTGCAGTCCTGACCAGAGTTGATACCAAGTTATAAAAAGGCAGCTTTGGTCAGGTAGGTTACCTGTTTGTGTTTTGTTCAGGCGTTAGTGACACACCCATCTTAATGCAACAAAGAATGGGATATAATGCACTGTAAAGCTCAATAGGAAAGTGAGAGTTGGCTCTCTGGTTGTCTTCACTTCGGTATTGGACCTTATCTGTGACACATTGTTGGCTAATGGCCCTCCTTAAATCTTTTTGTGCTTTTCCCAATCCTGTGACTCTCGTTAGAATTTTTCAGATGGATTTTATACTGCGACTGTCTGGCCGTCTGTTATGGGAAACGCTGGTGCTTGCCAGTGGATGTAGCTTTTTCCCATGACTGTGACTCTTTTTGACTTGCACAAGCTTGTATGCTCTTTTTTTTTGTAACAGGTTAGTGTCACCTGTTTGTGGGACATGTTTGGTTCGGAGTACATAATGTGGCCTTAATTCAATCCTTTTCAAAGCCCACAATGACTCATCACTGCATAGATGAAGTCATTCATGTGATGAAACCCAGACTCTGGGCATCCTCGATGCCTTAATGATACAGTGGAATGCTTTAAAGAGAACAACTGGGAAAAGGGAATAAATTATGTCGGTTGCTTACGACCTCATTGTTTGCAACTAGAGATGTCTGATAATGGCTTTTTTGCCGATATTCCGATATTCATTGTCATATTATGATTTTTTTTTCTAAATTTAAAACACTATCTTGTGGTCCACATAACATGTGATGGTGATTCTTTGGTGAAAGGGTTGCATAGATTATACCGTATTTGTCAAGACTTGGACTTTGGCGTGGATTGTTTTCCCGAGGTGCAAAGGATTTGGACCGGACACGGCGTGACGGTGAATACATATTTAATTTTAACACTCAAAAAAGGACAAGGGTGGAAGTACAAAACTTGGCTATAAAAACAAAAACTCGCACAAAGGCAGAACTATGGACAAAAAAACAAAAGACACTAACTGTGGCATTAATCAACAAAACTTACTTGCGATGACGTGAACAGGGCAGCATGGACTATGAACATGAAACAGAGTATCAGGAGTGTGTCAACAGTGTAGAGCATGAATGTGATGTCGCCAGGCCGACCAACAGAAAATGAAAAGCTTAAAGGGGAACATTATCACAATTTCAGAAGAGTTAAAACCATTAAAAATCAGTTCCCAGTGGCTTATTTTATTTTTCGAAGTTTTTTTCAAAATTTTACCCATCACGCAATATCCCTAAAAAAAGCTTCAAAGTGCCTGATTTTAACCATCGTTATATACACCCGTCCATTTTCCTGTGACGTCACACAGTGATGCCAATACAAACAAACATGGCGGATAGAACAGCAAGGTATAGCGACATTAGCTCGGATTCAGACTCAGATTTCAGCGGCTTAACACTGTCTGATAAGATAATTACTAACAACTATGAACTAGGTTTACAGCATATGAAATACATTTGGCAACAACATGCACTTTGAGAGTGCAAACAGCCCATTTCAGGCGCGCTAACAACATATATTTTTGCACGATTTCAGCACTCAGGTTAACCATACCTAAATAGACACACAATACTGCATTACACAAGACTACCCGAATGTACTCGAATGATTGAAAAAAATTAATGTTTTTAAGCTAAATTATTGGTAAACACAATTTATGTATAATAATTTACATAAAACCGCGAGTAATGAATAAAGTTTTCATCAATTAATATATTCTGTAGACATACCCTCATCCGCTCTCTTTTCCTAAAAGCTGATCTGTCCAGTTTTAGAGTTGATGTCAGCAGGCCAGGGAAGCTAGGGTCGATATTCTTCTCTTGATCATCTTCGGTGGCATAAGGGACGGTGTGAGCCAAGACATCCAGGGGGTTTAGCTCGCTCGTCTGCGGGAACAAACTGCCGCCATTGCTTGCCGTGCTACAGAGGTCCGTTGTCCCTGAATAGCTCACACACTCCGGCAGATTCAATGGGGGTCTGGCGGCAGATTTCTTTGACTTTATCGTTGGAAATGCATCTGCTTTGAGTGTCGCAGGATATCCACACATTCTTGCCATCTCTGTCGTAGCATAGCTTACGTCGGTAAAGTGTGCGGATCCAACGACTGACCATTTCGTCGGCTTTCCCCACATCCTCGTATTTTGAACAAATTTTGTCCAATTTCTTGCCACTTTCGCATCTTTGGGCCACTGGTGCAACTTGAATCCGTCCCTGTTCGTGTTGTTACACCCTCCGACAACACACCGACGAAAGTGAGAAAATGGCGGATTGCTTCCCGATGTGACATCACGTTGTGATGTCATCGCTCCGAGAGCGAATAATAGAAAGGCGTTTAATTCGCCAAAAGTCACCCATTTAGAGTTCGGAAATCGGTTAAAAAAATATATGGTCTTTTTTCTGCAACATCAAGGTATATATTGACGCTTACATAGGTCTGGTGATAATGTTCCCCTTTAAATAACACAGACATGATTAACAACAGGTGTGTGAGTGCAAATGAATCAGGTGTGTGACATGAGGACAGGTGAAAACTAATGGGTTGTCATGGAAACAAAACGGGGAGTGAAAAAACAGGAACTGACTAAATCCAGAAAACCACATGGCCAAACAAACATGATCACACAGACATGACAGTATTTCCTTGAATTGCCGCCGGTTATATATTATCGGCATGCCTCGTTTTACCGCCGGGTCAAACTCGTTTCGCAAAATAATTAGCGCATGCTTAGAATTAGCGCATGCTTAGAATTATTGCCGGGTCAAACTTGTTTAGCAAAATAATTAGCGCATGTCTCGTTTTACCGCCGGGTCAAACTCGTTTCGCAGAATAATTAGCATATGCCTCGTTTTACCGCCGGGTCAAACTCGTCACGTCACGAGTGACACTTCACCTTTCAAGGCATAATTTTCCAAAATGGAGGAGGCTAATTTCAATCATTTAAATTTGCATAAAGGGAAGAAGATAAAGAGCTATTCAGTAGGATTTAAGGTCCAAGCTATTGAATATGCTAAAAAGAACAGTAAAAATGTTTTATTAATATAGCTGCGTGTGTCAAATATGAGTCATTAAATGACTCCCGCCTCATGGTGGTAGAGGGCGCTATAGTGATCCCAGGGATCATTCTTGCGACTACTCGGCTGCAGAAGAAGTGACAACAACAGTTTTCTAAACTGGACTTTCAATTGAAGCAGGAGGTAATAATTAAAGGAAGATCTCCATCGAGACAGAGAGACTTTTAAAACTGAAAAAAAAGGAAGACTTCTATAAACAAGTTATCGATGCTTTTGTTCAGACGGAGCGGCGCATGGACTTCATTTATAAGTAAAGGTAAGACCATAATAACGTTTTTTTTTAATTAAATGTGCTTTTCATGATGGTATCCTTACATCACACTCAAATTTATAAGCGCAGGCCTAAATTTACCGCATGCCTTTGGTAAGCGCCGGAGTAAGAAGAGGTCTTAAATTAATTACCGCCCCAGTGCTAATTCAAGGAAATACGGTAGACCATTTTCTAGTAGCTTTCTGTGTGATTTTGTGGGCGGTCTTACCTACGTGGCTCACCTTCGACAGGTCTTCTCTCCGTCATCTTTGTTGTTGCGGTGTAGCGTGCAAGGATGGAGTGTGTCCCTCATTATTTTGACAAAATAGAATGAGAAATGACACAATATGTTACTGCATATGCCAGCAGACTAATTAGGAGCCTTTGTTTACTTACTAACTACTAAAAGACAAAGTTGTCTTGCATGTTCACTATTTTATTTAAGGACAAACATTTTTCTTCAATAGCAATAAGATACATATGTTTAATGTGCCGTAAGATTTTTTGTTAAAATAAAGCCAGTTATGTCATTTTTTGTTGTCCCTTTTATTTAGAAAAGTACCGAAAAGTATCGAAATACAGTTTGGTACCGGTACCGGTACTAAATATTGGTATCGGACAACTCTAGTAGGCACTAAATGAATCCTAAAACACATTGTGTTTCAGTACATGGACATAATTTTCATTTCACATCCGAACACAAAAATGAACAACCTTTTACCAAGCTCTACTATTCAGCCTTTCACATTGCCGCTCTTTGTTCCCAGTTTTAGCCTCCTCCGTGCTTTTTCTGTCGCCCTTTCGAGTAGCACATGCGGCGGACCCTCTTTGGCCTCTCGTGGCCCCTCGGTCCCTTAGTGATGTCTTTACCCTTTATCCTTCTCTTTCCCCTCTTAGAAGACCAGGTGTTCTTCTGCAATGCTGCGGAAAAGAGGGAATTTGTATTGAAAAGAGGATAGGGCAATATTTGAGAAGTTTTCAGTCACCTGTTTGAGCTCACCAAAATAACAAGTTACTCTCTGGTAACCTCAACCTGCGTGAGCAAAATTGAGAAATCAATGAATAAAGCTATAAATATGCAATGGCAGGGAATGGCATTTGAAATAAACCATACAATACCATTTATTGCTAAACCCTTAACCAATAAAGTGTGTTGCAACAGGATATGAAAGCTACAGGACAACAGCCAAAGGCATGAATGGGACTACAGTCATCTTCTTATCTAGCTACTTAATTTCCTTCCCTGTTAGCTGTCTCATTTCCTGAATGCAAAGTTTTCCCACACACTATTCCGGTGGTGGGATAATTGCATGCAATAATTCTGGAGGAGGTGGATGGTTTTCTAAAGACACGTTAACAGGTTAGACTCATGAAGCCTCTCTTTCCGTAGCCTCGGGTCTTTTTGATTGTCCTCCGCTTCCAGCCTATGCCGATTGGTTTGCTCTTTGGACAAGCCAGGTGTGACCGAACCCCCAGTGTGACTCCGCATTCCTGCCGTCAGAGGCTCTGTAATTAGCTTCAACTCAGGCATTTCTTAGGCTTTTCTTCCACTTCTTTTGTCTGGGTATACCCCCCTCTTCCACTCTCCCCAGCCTCTTTGTCGCCCAACATGATCTTTAATCCCTACCCTACACCTGAGTCTTTTTGTCTTCTTGTCCTCTGTGCACCAAGGCAAACATCCTCAAACAAACATCCTCTTGTTTTTAAAAGGGCAAACGGAGGGATTTAGGGAGAACACGGGGGTCTTAGATAAACACAACTTGGCGTCAGGTTTTACGACAAACAGGAGCCAAGGCAGCCAGAACTATCGAACATAAAGAGAAGATACAGATTAGGGTTGTACGGTATACCGGTATTAGTATAGTACCGCGATACTAATGTACTTTGGACCGGTACTTTGAAAAGTACCGGTCCACCCCCGGTATCGTCGTGACATTGCTGGTTTACGAGCATGTTCTGCAGTGCACAATCACGGAGTACTTACAAGCAGACACAGTGTGTAGACAGAAAAGGGAGAACGGACGCATTTTGGCTTAAAAACTAACGATAAAGGTGAAGTTATAACACTGAAACGCCCTCAGGAAGAGGTGCTTTAAGACATAATTTAAAGTCCATCCACAGTGTTTTAGCTACTACTAAATCACTAATCCTTGCCTCCATGGCGACAAATAAAGTATGTTTCTTACAAGTATCATCCCTGCAGGACGAGAAATAGCTAAACATGCTTCACTACACACCGTAGCTCACCGGCGTCAAAATGTAAACAAACGTCATTGGTGGATCTACACCTAACATCTACTGTAATGACACCAAGTACAGGAGCGTATCTAGTTCATACTACTATGATTACGTTGATATTTTTTGGCATCACAACTAGGGCTGCAACAACTAATCGATTAAAATTGATTATAAAAATAGTTGGCGATTAATTTAGTCATCGATTCGTTGGATCTATGCTATGCGCATGCGCTGAGGCTACGTTTTTTGTTTTTTTTAACCTTTATTTATAAACTGCAACAGTTACAAACAGCTGAGAAACAATAATCAAAATAATAGGAACCATTTCGGTACGGGGGTTTCGGTTCGGTGCGGAGGTGTACCGAACGAGTTTCCACACGGACATATTAAGTAGCGTACTGCACGTTGTGTAAACAATACTCAAAATGCCGGACAATTGAGGCATTTAAGAAACTCCGCCCTGACAGCTCCGCAAAAGAGGACATGTCCGATGTAACCGATCGCTGCTAGCATGCTCGCAGCGACCGGGCTAGGTCCTGACCATACGTCCTCTCTTCACCGGACATGTCCTCTTTTGCGGGGCTGTCCGGGCGATGTTTCTTAAATGCCTCAAATGTCCGGCATTTTGAGTTAGGGTTGCGTGTATTTTCAATGTACGTTCAGGGTTAAGAAGGTTAAAAACAAAACAAATTGCGCGTGCAGCAGCATTGGTGAGGGAGGGGGAGAGACAGAGAGAGCGAGAGAGTTGTGATAAACATGCATGTGTCGTCAGGCTCTGCTTTTTATCGATACATTTATCAGATTTAATTTTTTATTATCTATAGCAGGTGTGTCAAAAGTGTGCATTTTTGTAACATTTTCCTTGTTTTATTTGGGAAGTTGAAAGAACATGGCACCAGTATGTATTCAATAAAATACTGGAAAGGATAGAAATGTAGTTTGTCTCTTTTATCCGATTATTCATCGATTAATCGAAGCAATAATCGACAGATTAATCGATTACCAAATTAATCACAACATCTTCTTTCGTTTAAAAAAAAATTATATTATGTTTATAAACTCAGGAAATATGTCCCTGGACACATGAGGACTTTGAATATGACCAATGTACGACTTGGTATCAGATTGATACCCACATTTGTTGTATCATCCAAAACTAATGTAAAGTATCAAACAACAGAAGAATAAGTGATTATTACATTTTAACAGAAGTGTAGATAGAACATGTTAAAAGAGAAAGTAAGCAGATATTAAAGGAAATGAAAAAGTAGATTAACAATTCATTTTCTACCATTCGTCCTTAATAATTTTGACAAATAATAGAATGGAAAATGACACAATATGTTACTGCATATGTCAGCAGCTAAATTAGGAGTCTTTGTTTGCTTACTTACTAATAAAAGACAAGTTGTCTTGTATGTTCACTATTTTATCTAAGGACACAATTGCAATAAGAAACATATATTTAATGTACCGTAAGATTTTTGGTTAAAATAAAGCCAATAATGCAATTTTTTGTGGTCCCCTTTATTTAGAAAAGTACCGAAAAGTATCGAAATATTTTTGGTACCGGTACCAAAATATTGGTATCGGGACAACACTAATACAGATATAGATTTAAGAATTTATTTGGTTATCGAACAGGGTTTGTAAATAGAAAGGTTTGTATATTGAAGCGAATTTCCCCATAAGAAACAATGTAAACATTAATAATGTGTTGCAACCCATACAAAAGTCCACATTTTAGTAAGTTTTTACACTTTGAAATAGGGCTGCAATGATTGATAGTTTACCCCGGAGTTCAGCAACCCATGCGGTTCTTTAGTGCCGCCCTAGTGGCTCCCTGGAGCATTTTTAAAAAGGGATTGAAAATGAATAAAGATGGGGGGAATATTTTTTTGTTTTAGATGTTTTTTGTTTGAGGACAAACATGACACAAACCTTCCCAATTAGAAAGCCCACTCTTTAATATGTTTATGTGTATGCTCCCCTAATCAGAGTACCGTATTTTCCGCACCATTAGCCGCACCTAAAAACCACAAATTTACTCAAAAGCTGACAGTGCGGCTTTTAACCCGGTGCGCTTTATATATGGATAAATATTAAGATTCATTTTCATAAAGTTTCGTTCTCGCAACTTCGGTAAACAGCCGCCATCTTTTTTCCCGGTAGAACAGGAAGCGCTTCTTCTTCTACGCAAGCAACCGCCAAGGTAAGCACCCGCCCCCATAGAACAGGAAGTGCTTCTTCTTCTACTGTAAGCAACCACCCGCCCCCGGAAGAAGAAGAAGCGCGCGGTGCATGCTGGGATATGTGACGTTTCATTTCCATTTGTGTGTTTATGTAAAGACCCCAAAATGGCTCCTATTAAGTGTGTTGTCTGTCTAATTATAAATAATGCAGACGAGGCGTGTTAACTGAGTTCTCAACGTTTACTCACAGCGTGCTCATAACCACATTCTAACTGCCAGCATACAACAACGCTTCTCAGGGCTACCGCGCATGCTCGTCACTATCGTTGCATGCTGGGTAGTGTAGTTGTTATATTTGCTAGCTCATAACATCACATTAAGAGACACGCTTACGCGCTTAATTCAATACTCGCCGTCATTCCGGGTGGATTGACAAAAGACCTCCAACCGCTAGATATTGGTGTCAACAGGGCATTCGAAGCTAGACTGCTAACTGCGTGGGAACAGTGGATGACGAAGAAGCGCGCGGTGCATGCTGGGATATGTGACGTTTCATTTCCATTTGTGTGTTTATGTAAAGACCCCAAAGTGGCTCCTATTAAGTGTGTTGTCTGTCTAATTATAAATAATGCAGACGAGGCGTGTTAACTGAGTTCTCAACGTTTACTCACAGCGTGCTCATAACCACATTCTAACTGCCAGCATACAACGCTTCTCAGGGCTACCGCGCATGCTCGTAGCTATTGTTGCATGCTGGGTAGTGTAGTTGTTATATTTGCTAGCTCATAACGTCACATTAAGAGACACGCTTACGCGCTTAATTCAATACTCGCCGTCATTCCGGGTGGATTGACAAAAGACCTCCAGCCGCTAGATATTGGTGTCAACAGGGCATTCGAAGCTAGACTGCTAACTGCGTGGGAACAGTGGATGACAGAAGGCGAACACACCTTCACTAAGACAGGGAGGCAGCGCCAGACGACGCCAACATCTGCCAGTGGATCGTAAATGCCTGGGCAGATATTTCGGTCACAACTGTGGTCCGAGCTTTCCGGAAGGCAGGATTCACAGAACTGCTGGACAACAGTGACACTGACTCCGATGACTTCGACGAGACGGAACCGGCCATTTTGGATTCCACATTTGCCCAACTTTTCAATTCGGACACCGAAGACGAAGGATTTACGAATGAAGAATAACTTCAGAAAGTGAGCGCTATGTTTATTTTGTGTGTTGTGACATTAACGTTCGAGCAACATTATGTTGCTATTGCTCTGCAGTATTTTGAATTTTACTATGTTTGTGATTGCACATTTGCGTACATTTTGGGAGTGAACAGAGTTGTTAGAACGCTGGTTTTTAATATATTATTAAAGTTTGACTGACCTATCTGACTGTTTTTTTGACATTCCCTTTAGCGCAGCGTAGGCGCGGCTTATAGTCCGGGGCGGCTTATAGGTGGACAAAGTTTTGAAATATGCCATTCATTGAAGGTGCGGCTAATAACCCGGGGCGGCTTATAGTGCGGAAAATACGGTATATGGTGAACATCGTTTTGTCCTACTAATTTTCGGCGGTTCTTGGACTCACCATAGTGTGGACTGTGACGCAACAGTTTGTTTACATGTAAAATTTTCCACTCCTTCTTTGTTTCATTTTGTCCACCAAACATTTTATACTGTGCCTGAATGCACAAAGGTGACCTTTGTTGATGTTATTGACTTGTTGGAGTGCTAGTCAGGCATATTAGGTCAGTGCATGACTGCAAGCTAATCAATGCTAATATGCTATTTAGGCTAGCTGTATGTACATATCGCATCAGTATGGCCCATTTGTAGGTATATTTGAGCGCATTCAATATCCTTTACTTTTATCTTCTTTGTATATAATTTATATTTGCATGTCTCATGACACATTATTTGTATGTAATATTGGCTGCATTTCTCATAGTTGTTTGTGTGCCATGTTGTTCCAGACCACAGTAAACATTACCTAGCTTGCCAAAGATTGTAATTAATCTATTAAAAGAAGACAGCCTGTTGTTTCCTTTAACTTGGACACACACATCTGTACCTTTGGCCATTAAACGCCAGTAATTTCCAGGAGTTATCTCACCTTCTGAGTAGCCTCTGATTTACTAATGGTTTCTAATGTAAAAATGTGTAGAATAAATATTACATTTCAACATTTCTGTCAACGAAGATTTGCTTCAGCCTGCGACACATAGTCATTTTGATAGTAGGCTATTATAGCTAATATAGACACTTACGTCATGTGTTGCCTTCATTATAACACTTATATACAGCTTTTAATTTTTTGCGGCTCCGGACTTATTTTGGTCCAATATGGCTCTTTCAACGTTTTGTGTTGCCGACCCCTGGTTTACCCCCTTAAGTGGTCAAACAACCCATACTTTTGCAGGTATGTTTGACCAGGATTTTATTCTTGAAGAGAGAGGAATTGATAGGCCGCAGTTAAATGCTTTAGTTTGTGCTAATGCTCGCATCAGTTACGATGCATGCACAACATTCCCAAAGAGGTTAAGTAGTGGTGGTCAATACTTCTTAAAAAAAAAAAAAAAGAATTTCAATGCTGGACTTTTTTGGTGCCGTATAAGAGTTTTTTCTATCATGACAGTCGTCAGTTGTGATGTCTATGAAGTCTAAAGTAATTCTCATGCGGAACTATAACTCTGCAAATATGTAAGCTATTAGAATTCTTATTTTAGGAGGGCAGAGTCCTCCCAGATCCTTTTATTCTACGGCTGTCTTGACTGGAGAGGTGTGACTAGAACTGAAGTTGAACAATTTATACTACAAAACGAGTACCGTATTTTCCGCACTATAAGGCGCACCTAAAAACCACAAATTTTCTCAAAAGCTGACAGTGCGCCTTATAACCCGGTGCGCTTTATATATGGATAAATATTAAGATTCATTTTCATAAAGTTTAGGTCTCGCAACTACGGTAAACAGCCGCCATCTTTTTTCCCCGTAGAAGAAGCGCGCGGTGCATGCTGGGATATGTGACGTTTCATTTCCATTTGTGTGTTTATGTAAAGACCCCAAAATGGCTCCTATTAAGTGTGTTGTCTGTCTAATTATAAATAATGCAGACGAGGCGTGTTAACTGAGTTCTCAACGTTTACTCACAGCGTGCTCATAACCACATTCTAACTCCCAGCATACAACGCTTCTCAGGGCTACCGCGCATGCTCGTCACTATCGTTGCATGCTGGGTAGTGTAGTTGTTATATTTGCTAGCTCATAACATCACATTAAGAGACACGCTTACGCGCTTAATTCAATACTCGCCGTCATTCCGGGTGGATTGACAAAAGACCTCCAGCCGCTAGATATTGGTGTCAACAGGGCATTCGAAGCTAGACTGCTAACTGCGTGGGAACAGTGGATGACGAAGAAGCGCGCGGTGCATGCTGGGATATGTGACGTTTCATTTCCATTTGTGTGTTTATGTAAAGACCCCAAAATGGCTCCTATTAAGTGTGTTGTCCGTCTAATTATAAATAATGCAGATGAGGCGTGTTAACTGAGTTCTCAACGTTTACTCACAGCGTGCTCATAACCACATTCTAACTCCCAGCATACAACAACGCTTCTCAGGGCTACCGCGCATGCTCGTAACTATCGTTGCATGCTGGGTAGTGTAGTTGTTATATTTGCTAGCTCATAACAGCACATTGAGAGACACGCTTACGCGCTTAATTCAATACTCGCCGTCATTCCGGGTGGATTGACAAAAGACCTCCAGCCGCTAGATATTGCTGTCAACAGGGCATTCGAAGCTAGACTGCTAACTGCGTGGGAACAATGGATGACAGAAGGCGAACACACCTTCACTAAGACGAGGAGGCAGCGCCAGACGACGCCAACATCTGCCAGTGGATCGTAAATTTGCCCAACTTTTCACTTCGGACACCGAAGACGAAGGATTTACGAATGAAGAATAACTTCAGAAAGTGAGCGCTATGTTTATTTTGTGTGTTGTGACATTAACGTTCGAGCAACATTATGTTGCTATTGCTCTGCACTATTTTGAATTTTACTATGTTTGTGATTGCACATTTGCGTACATTTTGGGAGTGAACAGAGTTGTTAGAACACTGGTTTTTAATATATTATTAAAGTTTGACTGACCTATCTGACTGTTTTTTTGACATTCCCTTTAGCGCAGCGTAGGCGCGGCTTATAGTCCGGGGCGGCTTATTGGTGGACAAAGTTATGAAATATGCCATTCATTGAAGGTGCGGCTAATAATCCGGTGCGCCTTATAGTGCGGAAAATACGGTAAGTACAAACAGCAGATATACCAAGCCTGGAGAGAGAGTGAACGAGCTATGAGGAGTTCGAAGCAGACTCTGCATGTCTTCCCAGGTTTGGTCTGTCTGGCTTGCCACACCTTGCCAGCAAAAATCAAAACTTAAGAATTGAAAGTGAAACCTAACTTAATGTGTGTGCTTTAGCGCACACAAATTCTACTCCAGTCCCTTTCTCCTTAAGCCTGGATCTCATGACATCACTAATAATGAGAGATGTGTGTAAGTAAGTGCATTGGTAAAAACATAGGGTGTATTCATTGTGTTTATCTCCTTATAGCAGAATGAAGGCCACTTTTAAAGGCGTTCTTATTTTGCCAAAAAGGAGGGAACGTTGTCCTCGAACAAAGCTGAACTATGCGTGATGCCAGAAACAAAAATTGTTCTCATTTGCCTTGCCAAATATGTAAAATAACTATTGTGGCCCTTAAGCATGACAATCTCATTACTTGGATTGATGCAAATACTGGACTGTCCCACTTGTGCTAACAAACCATGCTACGGATAGTAAGGGGGATTCAAAGCCATTTTGCTTATTCATAAATAATGTCACCACACCGCAATGTACCGAGTTGTGTTGTACTGCCACTAATATGTGACACTTTGCAAACCTAGCCATCAAAGCCTTGGATAAAATGCAACTTTGTAACATACCAGTTGATAGCGATGCAGGTGTAGTTGGCAGGATTCAGGGCTGCAGCTAATTATTTTAGTAATCGGGATTAGTTCATTCGATTAATCGAGTAATTGGATAAAACACCCTTTATAGTCTTAATGCTTATTTTTGGAAAAAAATGTTGAATTCAAGTTAAAGTACCACTGATAGTCACACACACACACTAGGTGTGGTGAAATTACCCTCTGCATTTGACCCATCCCCTTGTTCCACTCCCTGGGTGGTGAGGGGAGCAGTGAGCAACAGCGGTGGCCGCGCAAGGGAATTATTTTTGGTGATTTAACCCTCAATTCCAACCCTTGATGCGGAGTGCCAAGCAGGGAGGTAATGGGTCCCATTTTTATAGTCTTTGGTATGACTCGGCCGGGGTTTGCACTCACGACCTACCGATCTCAGGGCGGACACTTTAACCACAAGGCCACTGAGCAGGTTCAAACAAACAATAAAATAAATAATGTCACCACACCGCAATGTTGCGAGTTTGGTCTGAGGAAGCAACGCTACGGAAATAAAATAAACAATGAACGTTCTTCTTGCCATAACCTTCATTGTTTTTTGCTAATAAATACACATTTTTGACATTTTTTAAAATGTGTGCATTAATAAAATTAAAACATAAACTCCCGACTGTTCGCCACTACACAGACACCCATACACCACCAGTCTCATGTGCGCTCTATTGTAACTACCGGTATGTATTTTAAGTTCCAGTCACTGCATGCAGTCTGGATTTGATTAGTTACATTCATTTAACAATTAATCAAATATAGGGTTGCAAAGTAGGGATGTCCGAAATGGCTTTTTTGCCGATATCCGATATTCCGATATTGTCCAACTCTTAATTACCGATAACGATATCAACCGATACCGATATATACAGTCGTGGAATTAACACATTATTATGCCTAATTTGGACAACCAGGTATGGTGAAGATAAGGTCCTTTTTAAAAATAATAATAAAATAAAATAAGATAAATAAATTAAAAACATTTTCTTGAATAAAAAAGAAAGTAAAACAATATATTACCGGTACATAGAAACTAGTAATTAATGAAAATGAGTCAAATTAACTGTTAAAGGTTAGTACTATTAGTGGACCAGCAGCACGCACAATCATGTGTGCTTACGGACTGTATCCCTTGCAGACTGTATTGATATATATTGATATATAATGTAGGAACCAGAATATTAATAACAGAAAGAAACAACCCTTTTGTGCGAATGAGTGTGAATGAGTGTAAATGGGGGAGGGAGGTTTTTTGGGTTGGTGCACTAATTGTAAGTGTATCTTGTGTTTTTTATGTTGATTTAATAAAAAACAAACCAAAAAAAACGATACCTATAATTAAAAAAAACGATACCGATAATTTCCGATATTACATTTTAAAGCATTTAATAGCATTTGTTTTTTGTTGTTTTTTGTAATAAAAAAATACAATCATGTGTGCTTACGGACTGTATCCCTGCAGACCGTATTGATATATATTGATATATAATGTAGGAACCAGAAATATTAATAACAGAAAGAAACAACCCTTTTGTGCGAATGAGTGTAAATGGGGCAGGGAGGTTTTTTGGGTTGGTGCACTAATTGTAAGTGTATCTTGTGTTTTTTATGTTGATTTAATAACAAAAAATATATATATATTTTTTATTTTATTTATTTATTTTTTTCTTGTGCGGCCCGGTACCAATAGATCCACGGACCGGTACCGGGCCGCGGCCCGGTGGTTGGGTACCACTGAGCTAAACCATTAATTTGAGCGAGGATGAAAGATTTGTAGATGAGGAAAGTGAGAGTGAAGGATTAGAGTGCAGTGCAGGATGCCAGGGTGTATCTTTTTTCGTTCTGACCGTAACTTAGGTACAAGGGCTCATTGGATTCCACACTTTCTCCTTTTTCTATTGTGGATCACGGATTTGTATTTTAAACCACCTTGGATACTATATCCTCTTGAAAATGAGAGTCGAGAACGCGAAATGGACATTCACAGTGACTTTTATCTCCACGACAATACATCGGTGAAGCACTTTAGCTTCGGAGCTAACGTGATAGCATCGTGCTTAACTGCGGATAGAAACAGAAGAAACATGCCTCTGACTGGAAGGATAGACAGAAGATCAACAATACTACTATTACTTCTACTATCAGGAGACACCGAACCAAACCCTGGACCTGTAACCACACGGTTAATGCTGTCCAGCCTGGCGAAGCCTAGCAATGCTGTTGCTAACGACGCCATTGAAGCTAACTTAGCTACGGGACCTCGACAGAGCTATGCTAAAAACATTAGCTCTCCACCTACGCCAGCCCTCATCTGCTCATCACCACCCGTGCTCACCTGCGTTCCAGCGATCGACGGCGCGACGAAGGACTTCACCCGATCATCGGTGCGGTTGGCGGCTAGCGTCGGATAGCGCGTCTGCTATCCAACTCAAAGTCCTCCTGGTTGTGTTGCTGTAGCCAGCCGCTAATACACCGATCCCACCTACAGGTTTCTTCTTTGCAGTCTTCATTGTTCATTAAACAAATTGCAAAAGATTCACCAACACAGATGTACCATACCATACCATACCAACTTTATTTATAAAGCCCTTTAAAAACAAGCACAGTTGAAAAACAAAGGGCTGTACACCACAAAGAAATAGAGGCAAAGGACAGACTAAAAAATAACATTTAAAACAGAAATAAAAATACACAATTAAAAAGCAAATATAAATTACCCTAAGAACAGTTTGTTAGATAAAAACAGTTTAAAAGTTAAAGACAGTTCAAAAAGTTAAAAGCTAAAAACAGTTCAAAGTCCAGATGTCCAGAATACTGTGGAATTATGTGGTGAAAACAGACGACTTAAGCTGGCCACTGTGCTATTCCAAAATGTCTGCTTCAACCCGTGACGTCACGCGCAAACGTCATCATACCTAGACGTTTTCAGCCGGATATTTACCGGGAAATTTAAAATTGCACTTTATAAGTTAACCTGGCCGTATTGGCATGTGTTGCAATGTTAAGATTTCATCATTGATGTATAAACTATCAGGCTGCGTGGTCGGTAGTAGTGGGTTTCAGTAGGCCTTTAAGTGGGAATTGGTGAATGTGCTTGGGGAACCTACCGTTCTGTATGTGGTCATGCATGTTTTAAACCCATGAAATCAATGCTCAAATCTAGCTTAAACATTAATGTCACATGTGATTATTTTGAGTACAAGCCTCCAGCTCACTTTTTCACATAATGTGTCAGTCTTGCTGGGTTACAACTACAGTGACTGAGAATATTCCCTATAAATGGCACCCCTTGAGGGTCTGAATGGGCTTTTGTGTGCCTCTTAAATAATCTGGCCAACCAAAGGTGGCGCGCAATGAAAGCGGCATCCAGCTCTCTCCTGTTTTAACAGGTTTTTAGTATGACCCGTTAAAGGCGAGCTGGCGTGAATGCCCGCCTATGTTTGGCGGTGGGCCAGTGGTCGTTTGCCTGCAAAGTTTTGGGTGTGAGGAAGCAACGCTACGGAATCTGTAATTGTGTGGATTATTTATATCCGTGCTGACATTTGTAGCTGTCTGGTGAGGGGAACAGTCTAAAGGCTACCCCATTCTTCTTTTGCATCATGGCAACGCTGTTGTAATCTATGATGTTCATACCTGTTGATAAGCTGAACAGGCTCAGAAATAAATGAATGTGTATGGTGATAAGAGTCACATCGGGGACTTGTGGTCGTCATGGCAAATCGTGTGTTCGGAAATATTCGACGACGACTTGCTTTTACTACCGAGCTGCAGCAGGTTTACTTAAGGTTGGTGTGCTGAAATTGATTTACCAGTGTCTTCCCAGGGTTTCTTTCACACCATGTTGCCAAAAAAGTGCCTCTAAAAACAACTACTGTTCGACTAGACTGGGTTGTTTTACCCACTCGTTTAAAAACCACAAAGTTGGAAGTCTTCAACAGGGTTACATTTATAGGGACTTATGTGAATTGTGAAGTAAGCTATATTTATATAGCACTTTTTCTCTAGTGACTCAAAGCGCTTTACATAGTGAAACCCAATATCTAAGTTATATTTAAACTAGAGATGTCCGATAAATGCGTTAAAATGTAATATCGGAAATGATCGGTATCGGTTTTTGTATTGTCGTATTTTTTATTTTATTTTATTTTTTAATCAAATCAACATTAAAAACACAAGATAAAAAACCTTCCTCCCCCATTTACACTCATTCACACTCATTCACACAAAAGGGTTGTTTCTTTCTGTTATTAATATTCTGGTTCCTACAATATATATCAATACAGTCTGCAAGGGATACAGTCCGTAAGCACACATAATTGTGCGTGCTGCTGGTCCACTAATAGTACTAACCTTTAACAGTTAATTTTACTAATTTTCATTAATTACTAGTTTCAATGTAACTGTTTTTATATTGTTTTACTTTCTTTTTTATTCAAGACATTTTTATTTATTTATTTATCTTATTTTATTTTATTGATTTTTTTAAAAAGTACCTTATCTTCACCATACCTGGTTGTCCAAATTAGGCATAATAATGTGTTAATTCCACGACTGTATATATCGGTTGATATCGGTATCGGTTGATATCGGTATCGGTAATTAAAGAGTTGGACAATATCGGATATCGGCAACAAGCCATTATCGGACATCCCTAGTTTAAACCAGTGTGGGTGGCACAGGGAGAAGGTGGGTAAAGTGTCTTGCCCAAGGACACAACGGCAGTGACTAGGATGGCGGAAGCGGGGATCGAACCTGGAACCCTCAAGTTGCTGGCACGGCCACTCTACCAACCGAGTTATACCGCCTATAAGAGCTATATTAACAGATTATAAAATCTGTTATATTTTTTTTTCCAAATGCAGTAAAAAAAATTCTTATATTCTATTTTACCACAGTACCGTGTAGGGTAGTCCCGAAATACTGCCGGTCCGACCAGGCACTGATTCATGTACAATCAAACGGTAGTCCCGATTCCAATATACAAAATGTATTTTGATACTTTTCATAATAAATGGATTTAATAAATGATACATTAAACATGTGTCTTATTGCAGTCAAAAAGTGGATTCAATCAAGAAATTAGATTGGGAATAAGGTTCTATTTATATTCTAATTAGGGATGGGCACCGGATGCGGTACTTTTTCGGCACAGACAAAATACTGCCGGTCCTACGAGGCACCGATTCACGTACAATCAAACGGTAGTCCCGATTCCAATATAAATGATAAATGGGTTGTACTTGTATAGCGCTTTTCTACCTTCAAGGTACTCAAAGCGCTTTGACACTACTTCCACATTTACCCATTCACACACACATTCACACACTGATGGAGGGAGCTGCCATGCAAGGCGCTAACCAGCACCCATCAGGAGCAAGGGTGAAGTGTCTTGCTCAGGACACAACGGACATGACGAGGTTGGTACTAGGTGGGGATTGAACCAGGGACCCTTGGGCCGCGCACGGCCATTCTTCCACTGCGCCACGCCGTCCCAATATACAAAATGTATTTTGATACTTTTCATAATAAATGGGACCTCATTATTGGCTTAATTTTTAACAAAAAATCTTATCTTATTAGGCACTGATTTTATAGTTAAGCACCTCTCTGTATGCAATTTTTACTTTCCACTCACAGTCTGAACGCTTCTGTATATATGTATATAGTATAATATTTCATATTTAAACAACACATTCAGAACATTTGTTCTCAGGACTGGACTGTGCACCTTACCTCCTTTTGCACTATTTTTCTTTTCTTTCCTTCCTATGTTTTGCATATTTGTAGACCGTCGCACTGATACTGGAGTTGCTTTTAATCTCATTGTGCTTGTGTATAGTGACAATAAAAGGCATTCTATTCTATTCTATGATACATTAAACACATGTTATTGCAGTCAAAGAACGCTTTTGGCATTAAAATAACAGTGAACATACTAGAAAACTTCTCTTTTAGTAGTAATTAAAGGCCTACTGAAATGCGATTTTCTTATTTAAACGGGGATAGCAGGTCCATTCTATGTGTCATACTTGATCATTTCGCGATATTGCCATATTTTTGCTGAAAGGATTTAGTAGAGAACATAGACGATAAAGTTTGCAACTTTTGGTCGCTGATAAAAAAGCCTTGCCTGTACCGGAAGTAGCAGACGAGTAGCGTGACGTCACAGGTTGTGGAGCTCCTCACATCTGCACATTGTTTACAATCATGGCCACCAGCAGTGAGAGCGATTCAGACCGAGAAAGCGACGATTTCCCCATTAATTTGAGCGAGGATGAAAGATTTGTGGATGAGAAAAGTGAGAGTGAAGGACAAGAGGGCAGTGGGAGCGATTCAGATAGGGAAGATGCTGCGAGAGGCGGGTGGGACCCGATATTCAGCTGGGAATGACTAAAACAGTAAATAAACACAAGACATATATATACTCTATTAGCCACAACACAACCAGGCTTATATTTAATATGCCACAAATTAATCCCGCATAACAAACACCTTCCCCCTCCCGTCCATATAACCCGCCAATACAACTCAAACACCTGCACAACACACTCAATCCCACAGCCCAAAGTACCGTTCACCTCCCCAAAGTTCATACAGCACATATATTTCCCCAAAGTCCCCAAAGTTACGTAAGTGACATGCACATAGCGGCACGCACGTACGGGCAAGCGATCAAATGTTTGGAAGCTGCAGCTGCATGCGTACTCACTGTACCGTGTCTGCGTATCCAACTCAAAGTCCTCCTGGTAAGAGTCACTGTTGTCCCAGTTCTCCACAGGCCAATGGTAAAGCTTGACTGTCATCTTCCGGGAATGTAAACAATGAAACACCGGCTGTGTTTGTGTTGCTGCAGTCAGCCGCTATATACCGCTTCCCACCTACAGCTTTCTTCTTTGCTGTCTCCATTGTTCATTGAACAAATTGCAAAAGATTCACCAACACAGATGTCCAGAATACTGTGGAATTTTGCGATGAAAACAGACGACTTAATAGCTGGCCACCATGCTGTCCCAAAATGTCCTCCACAATCCGTGACGTCACGCGCTGACTTCATCATACCGAGACGTTTTCAGCAGGATATTTCGCGCAAAATTTAAAATTGCACTTTAGTAAGCTAACCCGGCCGTATTGGCATGTGTTGCAATGTTAAGATTTCATCATTGATATATAAACTATCAGACTGCGTGGTCGGTAGTAGTGGGTTTCAGTAGGCCTTTAAGCAAACAGGTTACAAAAGCTCCTAATTTGGCTGCTGACATATGCAGTAACATATTGTGTCATTTCCCATTGTATTATTTTGTCAAAATTATGAAGGACAAGCGGTAGAAAATAGATTATTATTATTATTAATCTATCTTCTTTCACTATTAATATCTGGTTACTATCTGTTTTAACATGTTTCATCTACACTTCTGTTAAAATGTAAGAAGCACTTCTGTTCTGTTGTTTGAAAACTCTACCTAAGTTTTGGGTGATATCACAAATGTGTGTATTAATCTTATACCAAGTAGTTACAGGATCATACATTGGTCATATTTTAAGTCCTATTGTGTACAGGGATGTATTTCCTGAGTTTTTAAACATAATACACATTTTTAAAATGAAAAAATATTTTGTGATGATAAAACATATTGATGTACCCATTGTAGTACCGAATAGATACGGCTCTTGTTCCTGATATTGTTACAATGGATATCTTTTAAGTATATTTCACAACACAGCAGCAACAGAACCAATGTTGTTATAGTCATGAAGAACAAACTGCTCAGGCAGCATTGATATAGCTAATGAGTTCCAGTAAACAACCGTACGGAAACTGTAGCACGCATAAGTAAACAACAGCCCTGGTAGATAAAGCTGTACTTGGGATATTTCTCAATATTACATCAGAAGGTCACCTACAGCCACAGATTATTTTTAGCTACTCTGCAGTTATATGCTTCAGTTTGACCACTGGAGCGACTTAAATAGAGATGTAAATTGTTGCATTTATGATAGTTGAATATCCTGTGATGATAACATGTTAGCACCCTAACAATAAGTGCTAACTTTTTTGGCAAATGTTACGCTTTTTATGCCTAATTACTAGGGGTGTGGGAAAAAATCGATTCAAATTCGAATCACGATTCTCACGTTGTGCGATTCAGAATCGATTCTCATTTTTAAAAAATCGATTTTTATTTTTTTAATTTTTTATTTATTTTATTTTATTACCGGTATTTTTTTTTTTTTAATTATTTTTAATTTTTAATTGTTTTTATTTTTTTATTAATCAATCCAACAAAACAATACACAGCAATACCATAACAATGCAATCCAATTCCAAAACCAAACCCGACCCAGCAACACTCAGAACTGCAATAAACAGAGCAATTGAGAGGAGACACAAACACGACACAGAACAAACCAAAAGTAGTGAAACAAAAATGAATATTATCAACAACAGTATCAATATTAGTTACAATTTCAACATAGCAGTGATTAAAAATCCCTCATTGACATTATCATTAGACATGATTTAAAACATTTTTTTTTTAAAGAACAATAGTGTCACAGTGGCTTACACTTGCATCGCATCTCATAAGCTTGACAACACACTGTGTCCAATATTTTCACAAAGATAAAAGGGAATAAGCGGTAGAAAATGGATGGATAAAATAAGTCATATTTTTGGTTCATTCAATAGTTAAAACAAATGTACATTATTGCAATCAGTTGATAAAACATTGTCCTTTACAATTATAAAAATTACACAAATCTACTACTCTGCTTGCATGTCAGCAGACTGGGGTAGATCCTGCTGAAATCCTATGTATTGAATGAATAGACAATCCTTTTGAATCGGGAAAAAATGGTTTTTGAATCGAGAATCGTGTTGAATGGAAAAAAATCGATTTAGAATCAAATCGTGACCCCCAAGAATCGATATTGTATCGAATCGTGGTACACCCAAAGATTCGCAGCCCTACTAATTACACAGCCATTTCCCTTAGTCATAAAAATTGGTATTTAAAACATGCTAACTGTTTCTATGGTTACGTTAGCATGCAAGCATGCTAAAATTAACGTGCTAGCTTTTTGAGCTTATTTTGCTACCGTTTACCCTACAGTCATATAACGTGGTATGTGACACTTGTTAACTGTTAGCATGCTAATGTTCCCATGCTAACACTTTTTTTGATAAATTTACACTTTTTCTGTAATTCCCCAGCTATACACCTTATAATCATATAACTTGCTATGTGACAGAGCTAACTGTTTGCATGCTAACCTTAGCTTGCTAACCTGTTAACATTAGCATGCTAACGTTTTGAGCTTCTTTTGCAACAGTTTAGCCCAGAGTCATATAACTTGGTATGTGACACAAGCTAACTGTTTACATGCTAACCTTAGCTTGCTAACCTGTTAACATTAGCATGCTAACTTTTTGAGCTTCTTTTGCAACAGTTTAGCCCAGAGTCACATAACTTGGTATGTGACACAAGCTAACTGTTTGCATGCTAACCTTAGCTTGCTAACCTGTTAACATTAGCATGCTAACTTTTTGAGCTTCTTTTGCAACAGTTTAGCCCAGAGGCCAGAGGTCCAGGGCACAGATTGGAGGCCCATCAACATTTTTTAGTTGTAATACCGGTATACAATACTAAAACACTTAACAC